>NW_005297536.1:0-644 GCF_000412655.1 Myotis brandtii
TGTCTCTAGAATGTCTAAAATTAAAAGACTGACAATACCAAGTGCTGACAAGAATGGGGACCAAATAGAAGTCTCATATACCATTGATGGGAGTGTTACATGGCACAAGCACTTTGGAAAACACTTTGGCAGTTTCTTATAAAGCTAAACATACATTTATCATATGATCCAGCCATTATGCCACGAGGGAACTGAAAACATATGTCCACATGAAGACTTTGTACAAGCATGTCCATGGCTGTTTTATTTGTAATAGTCCCAAACTGGAAACAATCCAGCTGCCCACTAGCAGCATATAAAACATTTCCATCACCCTCAAAGTTTCCTTGTACTCCTTTACTGTCAATGCCCCCTCAATCCTCACCCCTGCTGTGGTTTCCATCACAGTAATTAGTTTAGTCTGTTCTAAAACTTCACATGGAAAAACAAATAAAGACTATGCTTTTGTATATAACTTCTTTGTTCAGTTTATCTCGTTTCTCCCCTCTTCTTTGAGCTCCTCTCATTGCTGGAGACCCTCTCCCTGCTTCCATAGTCATCAGGACCTCTGGATGTGAACCTGGGCATCACCCTGTTCCACCTTAAATACAAGGAACTGCCAGAACTTTATTTTTCTCTAATCCAAAGCCTGGTACTAATCCGGG
>NW_005297537.1:0-644 GCF_000412655.1 Myotis brandtii
ATATATTTTTTTTTAAAAAAGAAACTCAGAACTCAGGTCTCTTTTACTCTAAAATTCATACATTTTCCCAATGTTATCTCTGTCATTTCCAAACGTGAATAAGAAAGACACAACACACGTGTTTGAAAGGTTTTTCTATACCCTATGCACTCAAGAAATTATTCCGTTACTCACACAGTTGTCAAAATGTTACCAGTGTAAAACAAATCATTTAACCACTACTCTCCTATCCCAAACTTGTTCACTAAAAATGAGCAACAGTGTTATATGAGATAAATTCTCAAAATGTCTTTCTACCTTAAGCAGTTTCTCTTATTCCTGCTGTTTAAAGCAAGGTTCTCGACCTGGAGTCCTAGGGTCCATGAAGAGAATTCAGGAATCTGTGAATTTGAATGAAAGTTTTTTACATTTGCTTTCACTAACCTCAAATAGAAATTTAAGATTTCCTTCCAATATGAGTGTAGGCAAGAAATCACAGCAACATCAGCAGTAACTTTGTCACCACCAAACAGATATTTTCCTATCACATTACAGGTGATACAGATCTATATATAACTGATTTCCTTTTTAATTCTGTGTCATTTTCTTTTTTTAAAAAAGCCTTACCCTGCCCTAACCGGTTTGGCTCAGTGGATAGAGCAGCC
>NW_005297538.1:0-644 GCF_000412655.1 Myotis brandtii
AAAAAAGTCTTGCAGTAATATACTCATTATTTAAAGATACATCTTTAATGACTAATGGGTTACTCCAAGTTGCTTGGATAATAGATGATGGAGCTACATTCGTTGTAAAGGCAAAGATTCTTCCATCTCTTTTTGTTTCCAGAGATGAGAAAGGTGCCTGACAAAGGTGTGCAATTCATTTTTACATTCTTTTTCCCACTCTTGCTCATCCAGGTTCCCCTTTCAGGTCCTCTATGACCTGCCATTTAGGACAGGCAGTGACTCTCTGCCCACAGTTCCTATTGCCCCATTTGTATACTGTGACACCCCACCCCACACTCAGCTCAGCAGTAGCTTACTAAATTGGTTATCAATAATTGATTGAAAGTGAGACAATCTGTAAGCTGGGGTGAGTCCATCAATATTTCTAGTACATCTGAAGTAAGAAATAGGAAGGACCTACTTTTACAGTACACGTCCTAGTACTGGAGGACATATGCAAGCTGAGAAAGCTAGGTGGAAGAGGAGACTGAGAAGCAGAGATGCACAGACAGTGTAGACCTTGAGTATAGAGTGATTTTAATTTTAATTTCTGATTCTAGTTTCAGTAAAGCCTGGGTCTACTTCCTATCCTTGAATGACAATGAGATTGCCTCTTGTCTTCT
>NW_005297539.1:0-644 GCF_000412655.1 Myotis brandtii
TAAGTTATTTATGTACAGATAAATGCAATAAAAAGCAATCAAATCTAATTTTCCTATAAAATTAGTGCTTCTACATTTATTATTCTTGGTGTGTTTGATTATGAGAGCAAAAAGTATCAGGATTAATTTCCCACAAAGGCAATCCTTAAGGATTCTTACAGGAAAATTTAAGGAAATTGAGGCTATCTGAATCCAGTGAAATTTTGTTCTTATTATATTATTTACAATTGTATATACTGATAGTATTATCCTAGCATTGACATAAAAATCCCATTAGCCAAGTTTAATTTTACCTTTTCTTTGTGAAACAAGGTCATTTGTAATTTGATGATGACAGAACGCCAAGACACAAAATAGATTACAGAAATGTTTGATGTTTCCTCGCCATTTTATGGACTCGCTTAGCTTACCCTGTCGTTTACAAGCATCACACTTGGCCATCTGAGAAAAAAAACAGGATATGCTTAAAACTATAAAATAATGAAAAGATAAAATTATTATAAAATCAGAAGGCACTATGAAAACATGATATATGAATCAGTTGAGATCACAAAATATAAGATTTCTACCTTAAAATGTTGTGGTTATTCTCCAATGATACATCCAATACAGAGTTAATATCCACAATTTATAAAGAACTCAAA
>NW_005297540.1:0-644 GCF_000412655.1 Myotis brandtii
GAAAATGGTATTGGGAGTTCATCTAAGCAACTGTCATAGAAACTCAGTTCAAGGGGTATGAAAGGAAGAGCTGCTGTTAGAAGAGAGGGAGTCGGGTGACCTCTCCGAAGACAGATGGGCACTGGCGGAGGGCTGGGGTGTTCCTGCGGTAGCCAAACAGACCGTTGTACCCCCTGATCGCTTTCACATCAGCATTGTAGTAGTCATGGCCGATCACCTGCTGGAAGGAATGCCCTGGCGGGTGGAGAGAGAGGCCTGAGCCTGCAGGCAGCCCCCTCTTGCTTTCTCCACTTCCACTGGTATTTCCTAATACCAACCCAGCCACAGCTGCTGTGCTCCCCATGTCTAGCGGAGCCTTCAATCCTCAAATGTCTCAAGCCTCTTTACCGAAAAGCCAAGGGTTGGTGAAGTCAAGGAAACAGATGGCTACCTAGAAACCCAACCTCATACCAGGAGGAGTATGAATGGTACATGAGGGTCGGACATTTCTGGGCTTGGCCAAACTTGCCTTGCTCCTAGAACTGAGAAAATTCCATCCTTGCCTCTGACCCATCTGGAGAACACTGATGTGCTCAGGGTGGCCAAATGTTACAGAGGGTCATGTGACTATAGAGCAGTGATTCCCAAAGTGGGCGCTACCGCCC
>NW_005297541.1:0-644 GCF_000412655.1 Myotis brandtii
GTATTATCATTCTCACATTATGGGTGAGGAAACTGAGGCTTAGAGAGCTTCAGTAAATTGCCTGTGATCATACATTGCTGGCTTAAGAACAAATCTGTCTGCTCCAAACCCGAATTCTTTCCCATTACTCTATGCTGTCTCCCCATAGCTCAGAAATACAACCCATGTGATAGGGAAATGGTTATGATCATTAGCTATGGCTCAAAGCTATTTCCATATCTCCATTGTAGAGAACAAGAGAAAGTGTCATGTTCTGTAAGGTGGAATTTAGGTTGTAGTGGGGAAAATTGCCTGTGGGAAAGTTTCTTAAATACTAATCCTTTGTAATGGTTTGAGGCTTACTTGCCAAGGATAGAAGTCTGATGAAACTACTTCAAAGGTTGCTTTCATGTCTATGATCCTGTATTGCAATTCATGTCAGATTCACAGGTCAGTCGCTGCTGTAACACTCAGAGTGAGACAGAGTAGAGTGAGATGAATTAGTGCTTCAGTTTCGTCCTTTTTTCCATGTAAAATGGAAGGCTTTGCCCTGGCTGGCATGGTTCAGTGGTCAGAGCATTGGCTCACACACTGAATGGTCTCGGATTCAATTCCCAGTCAAGAGCCGGTACCTGGGTTGCAGGTTCAATCCCCGGCCCTGGTCA
>NW_005297542.1:0-644 GCF_000412655.1 Myotis brandtii
ATATTGGAGGAATGAATGAGCAAATTGGTGTCAGAGAGGAAAAGTAGGTCAGGAAGGAGACAAAGATGGTATCACAGTTTGGGAACACCACGTCTTTGGAGGAAAGAGTAAGTGTCCTTTCAGGCACACGGCACTGGGGGGAAGGCTCCTGCCAGCGCCTTGTGATCTAGGCCTGGGCTGCTGTGACAGCTGCTCTGGGACAGTGTGGGGACCTGTATGGTGTTCTGAAGCGTCAGCCTGACTCTGCCACCAATGAGACGGTGTTGGTTCCCTTGGGAGGACAAACATCCCAGCACTGATAAGATCAGTGGAATCAGGACCTGAAAGTTTGGGCGAAAAATACTGAAAGCTGAAACCGTGATACTGCGCATGTGGTGGAGAGGCCTAGAAAAGCCACGTCGGTGCTGATCCCTGAAACCTGGAGCCCAAACTGCTGGGAATCCTCGTCCAAGACCCATTTGGTGCCGATCCATTTCTTAAAAGGAAATTGTTTTATTCTGTTTAAATCAATAACATTCCCTGTCAAAATCAGAGAGGAAAAATATAAAGGTAGAAAGAAATGTAATATAGTACAATAAAGTAGTAACCTCACCATAGAGAATCTCTGATAACATATCCTATATAATAAAAGGCTAATATGCAAA
>NW_005297543.1:0-644 GCF_000412655.1 Myotis brandtii
TCTCTGTAAAAAATCAATAATATATATATTTTAAAAAGAAGGGATCCTTTATGTAAGGGGCCCTTCTCAGATTCCAGGCCTAGGACAGTGTTTGGACTCTCATCCTGTAGAAAGGGTATAAGTATATCCATCCCCATTTCACTGATGGCTCTATAACCCACTGGCAAGAAGTTATACCCACGCACATGGCTGAGGCACATGACTGAGGCAAAATAAGAGGTTAGATCAGATCATCAGTTTTCAGACTGCGATCCTTGGGCCCTGAAGTTCCTTTCTGTGAGTTGCCCCAGGGAAAGGGGGCTGGGTCCTTGTGACCCTTGAAGTCCTCACTCCTGAGTTAAGTCGGGGCAGCTCAGCTTTGGTTACATTTACATATTGGGGTTTTGATTCTGACTTTTGTTGGAAACTCTTCAAAGAAGAAGAAGGTGTGGCACTCCAAATGATGAAGGTCCCTTCCAGCTCTTGGCTGCTAAGACTCCCCAGACAAATTTTGGGCCTGTCCATCAGGGCAGACCCTCTGGGTCCTTGTCCCACCCTCAGAAGCAGCAGGAGAGGACTATGTAACACCTGAGGTTTCATCATGAAATAACAGGGAGGCAGCCAGGAGAGTGGATTCTGAACTTTCCCATGGTGCACCGCTCCAG
>NW_005297544.1:0-644 GCF_000412655.1 Myotis brandtii
TTTCTCTAAATATAACCCTGTACTGACAGACACCTCTACTCATTGGGTTAAAAACTAGAGAAGACTCATGAAGCACTACAGATCCTCAAAGACAAATGATGGACAAACCTGCTATCATTTCGGGTTAGTCAAAAACTTCAGCTCATTTGCATATGTCTCAGTCAGTAAAACCAGAAACATATTTTTTCAAACACATTTCCACCCTCCCATCATTTAAAAAACTCTGTGTAATTTAAGGGAAATTTAATCCATATGCTTTTGATTTGTTTACACTCCTATCATCAAAATATGTTTTTAAAGAGCTTGTGGAGATCCCAAAAGGCTCCTCAGCCTTTTACTAGTAAATGAGTCTTTTAAAGCTTTTTTCCCCCTTTTAGTAACAGGAGGTTGCATGTTGGCAAGGGTAAATGAACTTGAAAATGAAGAGGTTTGTGCTGGGCTCAGAATTTTAAATCTATCACTTCTGCTTGGGGTTTGAATTCTAAAACCAGCTCCTGGAGACTTGTTTTGTCTCTGCATTGTTACCATCATGAGACTAACAGGGGACTTGTTCTCTAATAATGGGATGGCCAGAGCAAGGGCTGGAGAAGCTTCTTTAGAAAACTACAAGAAGAAAAGATGAGGATAATGTACACATGTTCCTG
>NW_005297545.1:0-644 GCF_000412655.1 Myotis brandtii
GTCCCCCTCTCCCCCGATTCCTCTTCACCAAAAGCAATGGTTAATTCTCTGTCTCATTTGCATTTAATGCATTTGGTGACTTATCTCTTAAAAATATTTTTCTACTTTGGATTCTGAGGCACCACATCTTCCTATTTATCTCCCTAACTTGCTAAATACCCCTCTTCTGTCTTTACTTTAATGAAAACATGTTTTAAGACTATATACTTTGTGACAATTTTCAGTGTGTTAATTTCATGCATTTTTCAGTTCCATTGAGATATGATTGACATGTAACATTGTGCAAGTTTAAAGGTGTACAACGTGCTGATTTGATGCCATCCTGTATTGTGAAGTGAGTAATCACTATAGTGTTAAACAACACCTGTATCATGTCACATATGTACCATTATTTTTTGTGATGAGGGGTCTACTCTCTTAGCAACTCTCTTAGCAATTCATTTTCCTATGCATTTTCTATAATTTTAAAACAACACCTGTTACTTCCCATATACTTTAAAAAACAGCATTCTAGAAAAAAATTTTAAACCTATTTTTTTAAATCCACTATCACTCTTTTTTTAATTTTTTATTTATTGATTTTAGAGAGAGGGGGGAGAGAGAAAAAATTGATTTGTTGTTTCACTTATTTATGCATTCATTGG
>NW_005297546.1:0-644 GCF_000412655.1 Myotis brandtii
TGGGGCAATTATTATGTCCATATCTGTCTCACCTCCTCCTAGATGCCTAGGGTAGTGCCTGGCCCATGCAGACAGCATGTGGTTTTATTGTTTGGATACATGAATATAGCAAAAGATATAATCCAGATCGTCATGTCATACAAGTTAAATGTCTTACAATTTTATTTGTCAGTTATACACTCCATGAAGTTTTAGAAAAAGGAAGAAATAGTAAAAAAGAAATATCAATTGATAAAACAATGAAGAATAAAAATAGTCAATAATAAGTGTAATAAGAAATGCAGATATGGGACCTTGAAAGATTCAGTGACTTTTTAAAGGAAAACTATTAGTTTCTCTATTATTTATTTTGTGTGTGTGTGATATATATTATAAAATTTGAAGGCATTCTCATCTTTATCTCCACCAGCAGGTAGTTTGTTGATCCATTCACCTGCCTGTGCATCTAATTAACTTTTACCTCTTATGAATGTGCCTGGCACTGGGAAGAGTGTTTGAGCAATGGAGGAAAGTGAGATTAAAATGATCAGAGAAAATCAGAATTCCCTAGACTCTACCACTGAAATAGTAGGAATGGTCAAGGCAAATGAAAGAAGAGTACCTCTGTGCTTATCTGCCGTGTGTGTGTGTGTGTGTGTGTGTGT
>NW_005297547.1:0-644 GCF_000412655.1 Myotis brandtii
AAACAATTCAATGCGGAGAATTGGAGACATTTAAAGACACATCTTAGCTTTGTTTAACACATCAGGTAACAGGAAAGGCTCAGGAATCAGACTCCGGGTTTGGATTCTGGCTCTGCCATTTACTCAATAGTGACTTTGGGCAAGTTACTTCACTTTTCAATGTCTCATTTCTTCATCTATAACATGAAGATATAATAGCACCAAACCCCACAGGATTATTGTGAAGACTAAATGAATTAATATGTAAAGGGCTCAGAACAGAGTCTGGCACGTGACAAGCTCTCAGTAACTGTCATCTATTAATCTGGTGGAAGTCAAGTGAAGGCTCTCATGGGTCATTCTGTTTGTAAGAGCGGTGCCTAAGGAAGGCATGATGGGGGAAGATAGACACTTTAGAACAAAGGGCAGCACTCAGAGCAGTGAATGTCTCTTTCCCCACAAACCAAACCAGACCTGTTACCTTTAGGCTATTCCTTTACTTCCATAAAGGTGTCAGCTGACATCCTGAGCAATTCAAATATCACATGTGAATGCCAAGGTGGAGCATGAACCTGTAACTCTAGGTGTGCAGCAACCCTCTCTCCTCAGCCCAGCCCCCAACAGCAGCTTACTCTGGGTTCAGTGAAGGCAGCAAATGGTTTGCA
>NW_005297548.1:0-644 GCF_000412655.1 Myotis brandtii
ACAGGAAAGGAGGGTTGTGGTTCATTAGGGTTTTAGAGAATCTTCCTAGCTTTTCTGTTGGAGCTGGAGTTAACCCTTTTTCTCGTGTAGACCTTTCAGGAAAAAGTAACTTGGCTTCATTTATAGTCTAAGTTCAGTAATGGGAAGCCTGTTGGGGATAGAGTTCTTCAAGGTAACAATCATGACTGCTGTGTCATCTTTCTCAAATTAATTTTAGCATGGATAAAATAACTGCATTTCCCTCCATCTTCACTACCTTTTCCAGCTGAACAAAAAGACCAGATGTTACTAAATCATGATCTTCTACACAGCACAATGCTGTGGTCTCCAGGGTTTTAGGTTCATATGCACAGCCTCTCCACAGTCACATGCCCAGGGAATGCGGCTGTTTTGGGGGTTAGTAACTCCAAAGACATTAATTTTATTTAGCATTTCTTCAGCAATAGCTCTGCATTCACTAATGGCACCTTAGGTCCCTTGGGATAGTCGCATATTAAAGCAGAAATACTCAAATTGTCACTATTGCAAAAGTGAGAGAAGATTTTAACTCTCGAGTAACCATCATATTTTCATGGAAAGGATTTATCTGGTGTACAATTCAAAACTATAATTTTGAATTGGGACCAAGTTAATTCTAATTTTTT
>NW_005297549.1:0-644 GCF_000412655.1 Myotis brandtii
CTCTATCCACTGAGCCAAACCAGCTAGGGCTGTTTGGAAATTTTGAAAACTAAATAAACTCCTCAAGGGCAGGAGCTGTACTATTGGTTACTTTTGTATCTTCTGGCAAAATATAATAATCGTGACATTTAAAATACTTATATGTTTACTAAATGCCAGTCAATGGTCTAACCGCTTTTCAGACATCTGCACGTTCCATCCTTACACCAACCTAGGAGGCAGATATCATTATCATTTCCCTTTTACAGATGATGACACTAAGGCACAGGGAGGTTGGGTGATTTGCTCAAAATTAGAAGCTGGTGAGTGGAAAGCCAGAATTTGAACTGAGGGAGTCTGGTTCCAGAGCCTGTCCTCCTCATCTTGACATCACACTGCCTCTATACAGCAACTCCCAAAAGGCAGTGACCATGAACTCACTGTCACCCAACCAGCTTCTCTACCGGGAAGGCTATGGAGAAACTGAACAACTAATGTTTGGGAAATGGAAGCTTAATAACAAGACGTATACTGTAGAGTGGGGGTTTCTGGAAGGTCATGGAGAACACTGATCCAGAGCTGAAGGCCACATCCACAGCCAATGCATCCTTTAACCCTCAACCACATTTCTTTAACGGTAAAACAAGATCTAATCACCTATTTTT
>NW_005297550.1:0-644 GCF_000412655.1 Myotis brandtii
AAAGGAAAAGGAACAGTGCTTCCTTCTTCCCTTTGACCATCCTGCTGCTTGGAACATGGGTATGGAAGCTGTAGCTCAAACATCCACTGCGGATCGTAAGAAACCACGGCAGAACTGCGAAGCAAAAGGAGCGTGGAAGCCTGATGATTTCACGTACTCCCTGGGAGCCCTGGACTGCCTCCCTTCTTCTAGGACCCCAGGCTTCCCTCAAGGGAAAGAGAGAGAAATAGATTTCTATCCTGGTTGAGCCATTACTGTTTTGGGTTTTCTGTTACGTGCCCCTGACCTAACTGTACTGAACACAGGAGGAGAATGAGGGCACAGGCAGAAGGGCAGGTGAGGCCTGCACAGGGAAGAGAAGCTGGCTGTGGACGTGAGTGGTTGACAGGTGGTCTCACTCACCGTGAATGGACTTTCGCTTGGTGGGATTCCAGATTGTAAGAAGCAAGACAATATGGGCAACAGGCCACACAGGCTCTCAGCAGACTAAACTTTAGGCATCCCCTCACCACACCAAGAGCTCTCTCTGTGTCATTACAGGCATTAATGAGTTACTAAAAGTAATCATTCTAAGTCACCTTTTGGATCGTTCTATAATTATACCATTATAGAATAACTTCTTCCACTTGAGTCAAACATTATTA
>NW_005297551.1:0-644 GCF_000412655.1 Myotis brandtii
CTCATTTCATTGTAAGGCTGTGTCCCTTTATCTTCTGGCCCCTCTGCTACTGGTTCACTCTTCTAGCTGTTGATTGTTCAGTGGGTAGGACCACTGGAGTTCTCTGCTTCATTCTTTGAAAGGACTGGGAGAGATGTTCTCTAAGAGAAGGCCCCCCATCCCTTCCTTTCCCCACTCACCTATAGGCACCAGTGGAGACTCCCTGGTCTTCCTCAGGAACTTCTCAGACACGCTGTCTTCACCTTCGGGTGGCACCCACCAGCCTTTGTTAGCGGACATGATCCTGCCCCCAGATGTTGGCAGCAGGGTTCCTAGGCTTCAGCCCAGTCCTAGAAGGAAGCACCCCACAATCAGGGCTCCAATGCTCCTCAGTTTGGGGTGGAAAGGAGAAAGTTGCCTGCTGAGACCTCCTCACCATTCCCTACACAGCCACTACTTAAAAAGATGTCCTGTTTCAGATGGCTGGACCACTAGCGCCATTTCTCCAGCTAATTTCTCTCTTCCCTAGCTCGTTCTGACTGCACCGTTTTCTCTGCTTCCCCTTCCCCCATCTGCATCCCTGTGGGTATCATCCTTGGGCCAAGAAAAGCAGCTGGAAAAATCCACAGATGAGGGTGGGACGAAAAGGCCTTGAGCCTTGGGAC
>NW_005297552.1:0-644 GCF_000412655.1 Myotis brandtii
TTTTTTTTTTATTGTAAAAAGGAGAGAATAGTAACAACTATTTCATGGCAGATTACTATGTATAGATGTTTATACGAATATTTAGTATTTGCATAACAGTATTTCAATAAATTAAGAAATCACAGTAACAAGTTGGACAGATAGCAACAGATTTGGGAATAAGTACACCTGATCCTCCCCTGGTGGGAGAAGGTATCAACTTCCTAATCATGGTGATCTGCCTGCCAGTGCATCAGTCACAGAGCAAATGACCACACTGATTAATGCAGCAGCTGGTTAAGTGGAGGTCTGTTAAGACACTGCTTACTACACAACACTATATACTTCAGTACCAATACTAAAGCAAGGCCGCACCCAGAAACACCACTTCCTGCCCCACGGTAGAACCTAGCTACTTTCCTAGCCTAGTCCAGCCCACACAGTCTTATTTATAGCAAGTCTGCAAGGATGTTAGCAATTCAGGGAATGCCTATATTAGCAAATTTAGCCAGTCTACTTAGTCTGCAAAACAAGCTCCAGGAACAATACATGTAATTCTTTTCACAATATGGATATAAATAATAGGAGTTATTCATATAATAACCCAAGAAGACAAGCTTCCAATACCCACTGGACATAATGTTGGATAAATATTATAGACTTTT
>NW_005297553.1:0-644 GCF_000412655.1 Myotis brandtii
TTTTGCACATGCAACATGTCACTGTATGTGTGAGTGTGTCCCTTCAGGGCAGACTAGCGGAAAATATCCACCTGGGATTATGCCAGCAGAGCTTTCAAATGTTACCACCTTGGGGAACAAGCTGCTTCAGCATGTCAATGGGTGGGATTTTCTACAAGAAGGCGCTGCTCCTCCTGGTATTATCCTGCCTTGGGGCTCCAGGACCAATAAATCAAGTTCCCCCCCAGTCTAATGGGAAATATAGCTCATGATCCGGTTTGTGGACCTTCATGGCTTGGATAATCCAAGCAATGGTGTGGGCCAGGAGTGACCTGGAAACAGAGCATTCCCAGAAGGCGTTCAGTTTATTGTCATTCAACCAACCAGCATGGCCTCGGTGCCGGTCCCAGGAGCTCTGGGGAAAGCTGCTGTGGATGTGAAAGGAAATATAGGACCCTGCCCTCCACTCACTTCTCGTGCAGTCAGGAGACAACCCATGCTCATACCCAGGGAGGCCCGTGGGCAGTATAGGTGTCAATATAACGGCTATGAGGTTTAGGAGTGTCCAGGGACTGGGTATGCTTCCTGAGGGCTGGGCTGTTTGGGGAATCGTGGGGAAGAGGTGGCTTGGAGGGGAGAAGGCAGGAGCAGCAGTGGGGTGTGGG
>NW_005297554.1:0-644 GCF_000412655.1 Myotis brandtii
TTAATATTTTATTAAACCATAAAAGTCTAAAGCAAAAGAGCATCTGTGAGCTCATTCACATCTCTATTTTACAAAGCACAGAACCTTGATGATCTCACATGCCCTTAATTACAATACCCTCCAACCGAATATTTAATGTAGGAATTTCATTGTTAAGAGAAGGTTCTCCTTAAACACAAAAAAATATCATTCTTGTATTACCGCACTGCATTCTATATTATCTAAAAGTAAAGGAAGGAAACAGCAGCTCTTACTAAACATCTAGTTACATAGAATGGCTTCTACAAAACTTTAACAACGTTTTTTAGCCATAAATTTATTTGTCTTTTTATTAAAAGCTCTTCTTACTTTTAAATCACAAAGCAAAGTTTAAGTCATTTAGGGAAGCACATCTTAACCTAGTAAATTGAATCTTTCTTTTTCACAAGTATTTAAATCAAAAGTACAATAGAAATGAATTGATTTAATACTATACTGGGGGGAGGGAGGGAAACGTACATTCTTATTTCCTTTTGTGGAGTTTTGAGGATGGGGGTGGAATGGGAAGACTGCTTCACTCTAGCCTTTTCCAGATTGAAATCTTTCTACACGTTTACTAAGTATCAAGCACTTAGAATCCTATATAATAAAGAGGTAATATGCAA
>NW_005297555.1:0-644 GCF_000412655.1 Myotis brandtii
AGAAACATTGATGTGAGAGAAACACACTAACTGGTTGCTTCCCACAGTTGCCCCAATCAGGGTTGGGGAAACCTGCAATTCAGGTACATACCCTTGACTGTGAATTGAACCCAAGACTCTTTGGTCTCCAGGCCAAAACTCTAACCATTGAACAAAATTGGCTAGGGCTCTATATAGCTCTTATTTATATGTACCACAGCTTCCTTAAGAAAAAGAACAGCATCTCAGCCTCTTCTATTCCCCTAACAACCTGGCACAAGTACATATAATATAGCAAGGCTCAATAAATGTGTGTGGATTGTTTTATGTTGATCCCATTATCCAATCAGTAAGTTCCTTGAGGGTAGGGACCTGTTTTGTATTTGTCCCTTATGTGGCATTAGGCTGGACACAGGTGGGCAGACACTCAATATCTGCTTACTATCAAGGAGGTTGATGATAAAGTCCCTGTCCCTGGGGATCCTACAGTTTCAGCACAAAACAATGAGAACATGTGTTCTGTGCTTGATAACCAGTATCCCCTGGAGCCAGCTATTTCCCGGTAAAAAGAGAAGTGCCCAAGAACCACAGAGAGAGGAAATCCCAGGGCATCTTATATGTGATGCAGAACAGGTTTGAGAGGTACTCAAAACCATGGTGTTCTC
>NW_005297556.1:0-644 GCF_000412655.1 Myotis brandtii
CCTTGAGTGTGTTGCTTGTGGAGGTGGTTAGGTGGTGCTTCGATGTGATCTGAAGCTGTCCACTGGGTGGGCTGGCTCTGGGGCCTACCAAGAGGTACAGGACAGGGTCAACCACTGCCTATTCTGCCCAGGGCCACCCAACATGAGCTACAAAGTGATCTACAGACAGCTTCTACTTGTACTAGGTTTGGAGGTGCCCAGGTGGGCCAAGCTGCAAACAAAGGCCGGCTGCTACTAGTGCCCAGCCACTTAGTGAGAAATGCAGGGCATGCTGAGGCCTGATGCTGCTTCTTTGAGATATTTTAGGGAAATCTGAAATATGAGCAAGACAGGCCATTTATATGGAAAAGCCACTAAAAACAGCTTGGTTGGACCAAAAGTTGGGTTAGGCAGGGTCTCAGGGAATCACCAGGGTGGGGTAAACAATGTGAGCCAGGCTGATGGAGTCTCAGATATGGCACTGCTGGGTCATCCAAGGAACAATGGCCTCTGCCAGCACTTGAGTCTGGAAGAAAACTGTCCCCCCAGACCCTCACCCTGATCCTGGACAATTCAACTCCTCCCCCTGTGTCTCTGGTGCCTTTCAAGCTGCTGTCCCAGTGCTGGATGGAGCTCAGAGGGAGTGAGTCTGAGTGAGTCTGTGT
>NW_005297557.1:0-644 GCF_000412655.1 Myotis brandtii
CCCCATTGTAGTCTCAACCCAGTATTCAGTATCCCTATTAAAGTGCTGATTCATGTCACTCATTGGCGCAAAACTCTCACTCAGAGTATAAGGCAAAGTTCAGGAAATTTTCTTCAAGATCTCAGGTAATCTGTCCACCAACCACTTTTAACTATGACCTTAACTGCTATTACTCTCTCCCTACATCACTCAGTTCTAGACTCACTGATCAGCTTGTCCATCTTTGTATATGCCAGGCACACTTCTACAACATGGTCTTTGTATTGGCTGCTCCCTTAACTCAGGGGGATATCTATGTTCCCAAATATTCACAAGGCTTTTCCCCTCACCCATTCAACATTTTGTGCTTAAAAATCATTTTCTCATGAGGTCTTCCCTAATCAATTTATTTAAATGTGCATTGTGCCCCTCGTCCCTTCATTCTGGCTCAGGAAATATATGATGAATGAGAGAAATGACCACAGTGGTAGGGACCAAGGCTGCTGGTAGTTAGGGTGGAGAGGACGGATAGATTGGAGCCTCATGTAGGAGACAGAATATCGGGATAAGCGAGTTACAGGATATGGCATAATAAAGGAGAAGGAAGCTGGAGAAGAGGCAAACAAAACAGGCAGGAGAGATAGGACATAATGAGAGACAAAGAA
>NW_005297558.1:0-644 GCF_000412655.1 Myotis brandtii
CTCCAGAACTGTGAAGTGCAGGGTGTTTTCTCTACTTTAGGACTGTATTGGGAAACCCTGTCCTTGAAGTCACTTAGAAAGCATATCACTGTCTGCAAGTTAAGTGAGGAGCAAAGCAGAGCACAAAATAGGAAGCATCTTTAAATGAAATGCAACAATAACGCTAAAGTTGGCAAGAGTTGGGTACAGTTTGGATAGAAGTACTAACGTTCCTAAAAGTAAAAGGGGATTTTATCTCCCAGCCCAGGAAATTGCTATAGGCTGAGTGTGCATCCCTCCCATGCTCATATGCTACATTCTAATATGCCTAGTGTGATAGAATTTGGAGGTCGGCGTTTTGGGAGGTGAGTCATGAGGGTGGAGCCTTCGTGAATGAGATCATTGCCTTTATAAAAGAGACCCTGCCCAAAAGATGGGCATCTATGAAACAGGTGGTGGACTTTCACCATGTACCACCTCTGGTTTCTTACTTTCTTTACTATTTTATTTTATTTGGTGGGATTGTTTCAATTTTGTGAATAATTCTTTTCTTCTTTCTATTGAATTGATTGGGGTGACACTGGTAAAATTAGACAGATTTCAGGTGCACAAGTCTACAGCACATCACTTGTACACTGTATTGTGTGTTCACCACCCCAAGTCAA
>NW_005297559.1:0-644 GCF_000412655.1 Myotis brandtii
TTTTAACAGTTGTACTTGCAGTTCTTCATGTCTTCCTCTATTATCACAGATTGTCCATAAGTGTAAAGTCACCTTTATGTCAAAATCTAAAGAGACATTTTCTCAAATATTATTCTTGCATCATTTAGATTTTAATTACTATTAATACTTATGTTTACATAGCAGTACCATATTTATGTTTACTTAATCAGGGTCCCATAGATATTATCTTGTTTAATTGTTAGAATATTACTGTGTGACCTGGAGCTTTCATATCTTAATGTTAGTGATAAAAGATTAAACTGTGAGCAAATTTATTAAAGTCACACGACTATCATTTGGCAGAGCTAGAACTTGAATTCAGACTTTCTGAGTCCACAACCCATGATCTTAACTATTCATAAAGACAGACGGCTTCTTTACATTCATATTTTCCTTCAAATGGTTTATTGAAGTAAAAGTAAAGACCTTACCTAACGATGGACAAACAGATAATCTTTTAAGATCATCCTTTTACAAAGCTAGGACTAAAATAAAATCATGGAAATTCCTCTAAATGCCTTGGCCTTGAGCCAACCCAAGTCTCAGAAAGAATATGAATGATTCAGCCTGTGCTTTATAACTGAGATCCAGAAATAGCTTGGAAATTACTAAGAACTAATGGC
>NW_005297560.1:0-644 GCF_000412655.1 Myotis brandtii
TGGATTGGGGCTCACACAAATTCAAGGCAAGAAGGGAGGCCCTGTTCCATTGACTAATCAAATACACATAAAAGCTCTTTCTGAACTATAATTACGTTTGTTCGTTCCTTGGGTTGATTTATTTTTTATTTTAATTGTCAGCCCTGCTCCGCCATGATGCTAATAGAAATGTTATTGCAGCCACTATGCGCTAAAATGATGTCTAAAGATTATTAATGAGCGCAATAAGAAGGTGTCTTCATAATAAGTCAGCATTAACGGAGTAATTCATTTTACCTGATGTAATTGGATTGCAGCGTCTCAATGGCCTGGGACTTCCTCCTAATTGGGATTAGCGGCAGCTTCCTCCTTTTAGGAGCACATTTAACTCTTCCTCTTCTACTTTCCAGTTTTTTATGAACTAATTAAATGTGAACTGTCAGGCAGCTGGGAAAGGGAGCCAAGATCTGAGTAGATGCTGGGGGGGAGTGGGGTGGGGGGAGAGGGCGGAGCTGAGATGCGGATGGCCTCGGGCTGAGAAACCCAGGCCTCCCCTCCTCCATGCTGTTGCACAGCCTGCAGTATCACCGTGGAGCTGTTTTGCATGGAGTAAAGGTTCCTTCTTCAACGCACCCCAAATTGGGGATTCCTGTTGGTGTTGAACT
>NW_005297561.1:0-644 GCF_000412655.1 Myotis brandtii
TCCATCCACCGAGCCAAACCGGTGAGGGCTGCCGGCAGTTTTTAATCCCATTCCTCATGAAACCAAAGGAGGTGTCCAGGAAAATAAATCTGCTGATTACATGTTCTTCTGATGGTGTTCTTGGAAGTTCTCGTTGTTTCCTGGTGAATCTCTGCCAAAATACTTAACCCATAACCTGGGGACTGTAGCAAGGAGGGTGGAGGGAGAGATAAGACACAATTGCTTTCGGTGAATTTTGCTTTCTTGAAAAGATTTCAGGCTTTGCAAAATTGTTTGCTATTTTTGAATGTTCTCATTTTAATGAGAAGCAGACCTGCCATCATGTAACGGTTGAGTTGGTATGATAATTGCATTACAATAAATAGCTGAGGTGCTCGACCTATGACCCACTGTTCTCTTCCAGCAGGGAACTCTGTAATAGCAACAGATTTAAAAGGGCTGGTATTCCTTTGGACATTTTTTCTGGCTGTAAATAAGGAAAAGTCTATCTTAAGGGCCTTGTGTTGAGTTTGAGTAATTTTGTGTATTTGCTAAGATGAGTAGTGTTATTATCCGGGGAAAATTATGCTCACACAATTTAGACAGAAATGATATAGGCGATAGTTGGAAAAATCAAACCTTTTGTTTTTCAAGCAAGAAATTAA
>NW_005297562.1:0-644 GCF_000412655.1 Myotis brandtii
TATTAGGCTTTTATTATATAGGATAATCTTCATTACATATTTGAGGGCCCTTATTCTGCCTTTCACAGGCAGGAAACAGATCCAAATGCCAACTCAAATATATAGGTTAAAAGTTTTTTATAATTTCTATGATCTGTGTTGTGAAATCTTAGAAAACAAACAGAAGCTTAGGTGAAATGATATTTATTTGAAAGGTATATAAATGTAGATAATATGTTAACTCGAGTAAAATTTTTATATCATACTATAATTAAGTTACTATAAATTTGAAGTAGATTTTGATGAATTGAGATATATATTATAAGCCCTAAAGGTCCCACTAAAAAATAACTACATAAAAAGTTAAAAGAAAGACTGAGTTGATTTATTCTTTGTAGATGCCAATTATTTTAGATTGGGGTCATTTGTATCACAGAATTA
This sequence comes from Myotis brandtii, assembly GCF_000412655.1. NCBI lineage: Eukaryota > Metazoa > Chordata > Mammalia > Chiroptera > Vespertilionidae > Myotis > Myotis brandtii. Next base: position 421 of record NW_005297562.1, read on the forward strand.
CATAACAGTGGTCTCTGTGACACACTTTCATCATCCGAAGAGCGGAGTTAATCCTGAAAACAACTTCTCAGCTTGGTTATAGGGGTGATGACATGAATGTGCTTTGGCTCCAGGCAAACTGGAATTTGAAATCCAAACATTCAGCTTTATAACCTTGAGCATATCATTTAACCTCTGTAAGGCTATTTCTTTCATTGTAAGGTAGAGCTAATAGCCATATCTCT
>NW_005297563.1:0-644 GCF_000412655.1 Myotis brandtii
TAGAAGTGGAATTGTGGGTCATGGGGTAGGTGTGTTCTTAACAGTTAAAGAATAAATGCCCAAACAGTTCCCCAAAGTGGTTTTACCATTTTGCCCTTCTGCCAGCGTATATGGGAGTTCATTTTTCCATATCCAGTTGACATACTTTTGGTATTGTCAGCTATCAAGTGGCTGTGAGTTGATAACACCTTGTTGTTTCTGGTTTGCATATTCTAATGAGCAATGATGTTGAGCCCTCCGCATGTGTTTATACACCACTTGTGTGTTAGGAAAGTGTCTGTTCAAGTCTTTAACTTAGCTTTTGTTGGGTTGTTTGTCTTTTTATTACTGATTTGTAGGTGTGCTTTATATATTCTAGATGCAACTTAGACGTAATATTGTCAATATTTCTCTTAGAATTTGGCTCATTTTACTTTCTTGATGGTGTCTTTTGATAAGCAGAAACTTTTAATTTGGATGAAGTCCATTTTATTTGTTTATTTTCTGGTTAATGTGTTTTAGATCCTGTCTAAGAAATTGTTTACCTACCCCCAGGTATGAAGGTGTCAGGATATTTTTTATTTCCTTACAGAAGTTTTATTGCATGACTATTATAGTAAAGTCACTTTTGATGCCACATTGTGCTGTTCAAACATGAGAAATCT
>NW_005297564.1:0-644 GCF_000412655.1 Myotis brandtii
CCCAACCGATCAGCAGTGAAAATAGCAAGAAAATGTTCCCTTCCAGACCTGGAAACGCCTGTTTTGATTTGTTTGTGAACCCAGGTGGGGCTTGTTTATTGACAAACTGTTCTTCTTCTGATCAGCAGGTGATGTTTACACAAGATGTTAAATCCCTTCACACCTCTTTAAAAATCTGTTCTCACCATTGCAAGTCTTCTTGGAGAAAGGGTCCCGTAGTTAAGTGGTTGCAAGAAGTACCTAAGGAATAGAATTCTGTAACACAATAATTTAAATTTTTTTATTTACTGACCGATTTTAGAGAGGAAAGGAGAAACATTGATTTGTTGTTCCATCTATTTATGCACTCACTGCTTGATTCTTACCTGTGTCCTGACTGGGGCTTGAACCTTCAACCTTGGAGCATTGGGACCAAGCTTTCACCAACTGAGCTACCTGGCCAGGGCACACAATTGAAAAAAAAAATTCTCAAAATCACCCAGTTCAGCTTTGTTTATTGGGCATGTTCAGCTCATGATTAATGATCTCCTTTGCCTTATTTTTCCTTTCTTCCCTCTTCAACTTTCCATACAATGCACCTCTAAATGATCCCACTAACATTTGATATATCTTTGATTTTATGCTAAGTGAAGTCTGTGTTTCAC
>NW_005297565.1:0-644 GCF_000412655.1 Myotis brandtii
TTGATGCAATGTATTTCAGGGCACAAAAATCCCCTCATTTATTTTCTGCCTAATTGCTATGGTTCTCAAGTAGTTTATCAGACAGGGCTGGTTTTGTCTAGCCCTGAGGCACAGAGCAGAGGGAGGACAGTTCACCCCAGCAGGGATGGATGAGGTGGGTCCTGGGTAACAAATCCACCAAGAATACCATAGACTCATGGACTCCAATGCTGTTTTCAGGAGGAACACGGTGAACTGAGTTGTTTGGATGTAAACATGTGTTTCTTCTCAATAGAACCAGACTCCTCTAACAAGCTGTTTCAGAGATATAAGCTGGACCAGTCTGTTTGCTAGTGAGACAACTCCACGCTGATGTATTTTGGTTGTTCTTGGCTCTACAAGCAAATGGCCATAAGGGAGTGATTGCTGTGGCTTCCTCAACTTGGCAACCAAAGCTCCTGGGTGTTTACTGGGCATGTTCAATCCTGACAGCTACTCTCAGCTCTCGGGAGAGACAAAGGCAAAGAGGCCAGGAAGGGGGCCGGGTGGTGGGCAAAGAAGAAAACCTGGGTCAAGCCAAAGGTGGATAAGGTATTGTCAAATGACGCTGAAAATACATAAATAAGACAAATGAGATCTATTCTGAACTTTCATGGGACTTAACC
>NW_005297566.1:0-644 GCF_000412655.1 Myotis brandtii
TTTTTTTTTGCTAAATAAGTGATGGTATGTTATAGCCAATATTATAATTATTTTACACCCACTTCATTGTATAATATACATTCATTTCTAGTGTAGTATCCTTAAGTTTTGTTTTTTTCATAAGAATCAAATCACAGAACCTACCAAAAGGGCCTGACACAGTAAACCCTCAGTACCTACACTTCTCCCCCTTCCTAGACCAATTGAAAATGCTTCTGTCTGTGCTTCCTTCTTGGCTATTGGAACAAGCAGCAGATGCCAGGCCTTTGGAGAGTAACCCAGAATGGCCTGGCCATGGAGACCCTAATCACACACAGGTCCATCCCTCCTCAAAGGGCCAAGCTTCAGAGGAGCAGCAGGCAGGGAGGGACCAAGAGTAGACATGGGAAATGGTTATTCCTTGACCTTTCTCCATTAACACAGGATTGGTGCCAGCTTCCAAGTGTTCTTTGCCCAGGCACTAGGCCACCCCCAACACTACGGATGGAAATACTTAGTTTTTTAAATAGAACAGTTAAGTAACAGTCATCTAAGAGATCAGTACATGGCTAATCATCTCTGGTGGACTCAACAGTTCACCTACATTTGTTATAATTCAACCATTTCTACAGCATCGTCTATGTTCCAGGCACTGTGCTAGGCTC
>NW_005297567.1:0-644 GCF_000412655.1 Myotis brandtii
CCACTGGCTTAGCCCAAGCTCCTTTCTGAAGGGGATACAATACACAGCATCGGATTTCTGGTGACATCAACAGGGTGATCCTGGCAGTCTGGGCAAGCTGGGCTCCTTCCCATTCTTTGCTGCTCTGGGAGGCCTCCCTCAGGCTCCCAGCTCCTGGGGGTCCTCCCCGCTTCTCTCTGTCACCGCACCTGCTGGACACCTTCGAAGCATTAGCCTCCTGCTGCAGTGATGCTAGGACTGTTTCCTGGGTTAGTGCTTCCCCTGCATCTATTTATTTTTCTCTGACTGGCTTTTCTTTGTCTTCATAACAGCATTTGAAGGAATTCACTTCTGTGCCAGCTCCCTGCTGTGGCAGCAGCTTCGGATCTACAAGGGGAGAGAGACTGGGAATAGGGGAGGGGAAGAGAGGCAAACATCGAGGAAGAAAAGATAGCTCTATGTTCATGGGCAAAGTCTGATGACCTGACATGGAGCAGAAACAAGTGAGCCTGTGGATGGAGGGTACTGTGGGACCACTGCGAACCGAGGGCTAATGAAAATGAAAATAGGTTGGGCTGCACATCTCAAAAAGAGTATTGCCATTTTATCGACCTTCTGAAAAAAATTAGAGAAATAGCACGTCCTATAAAACGCTCTTCACACAC
>NW_005297568.1:0-644 GCF_000412655.1 Myotis brandtii
GTTGTTTCCATTTTATCCTGTAACATTCTTTGTGTCACTTTCTTAGCATTTATGGAATTACAATGGGTCCAAATCCATGATTTTTCAAAGTACTTTTGATAATTTTGTCAAATTGCCCTCCAGGGAGGTTGTAAAATATGTGTTTCCACCCCTGTGTTGTGGAGCTGGCTGCTTTTTAATGGGATGAATGCTTTTCTGTTTGAGATGAGCCCACTCATTATAAATTTCTACTGCTGCCCTGTGTCATTGGTTGCTTTTATTTCTAGAGCCATGAAACACTGAAATCAATTATAAATAAATTCATTTATTTTTTCAAATATTTATTGTGCACATAGCAAGTTTTAAAGATGATAGCGGAAAACATGAATGATACAGTCTTTGCCCTAAAAGATCTAAATTTGACAAACAACATTAAGTAATCTGAGACACTGGCTTTAATTCTCACAACAAACCAAGGAGGGTGGATACTTTTAATGTTCCCATTGTATAGATGAGGAAACTGAGGTGCATTACTTCAAGATCACATAACTTGTGGTGGAGTCGAGATTTAAATTCTGGTGGTCTGACTCCAGAACCTATGCTGTTAACCACTATGTTACAATGTCTAAAATATATACATAAATCTTCTAAAATTTGAAAAAAAA
>NW_005297569.1:0-644 GCF_000412655.1 Myotis brandtii
AATATCTTGTTTGGGTGGTGATTACATGAATGTATTCATAGTCAAAGATCATCAATTTATTTAAACAACAAAATAGTCTTTTATATTATTTATCCACATATTTCCTGTAGCTCTAAGTCTGTATCATTTTGAAAGGGTATTTTCTTTAGATATGGAGTTCTAGGTTGATATTTACCCCCTCTTACAGCACTTTAAAAACATCATTCCACTGCCTCTGCTCTCTTTCCAATGGCATCAGCTGTCACTCACATCCGTGTACCCGGTATGTAATGTGTTTTTATTTAATATTTCATCTTTAGTTTTGCTTTTCAGCAGTTGACTATGATGTGCTCAGATGTGATTTGTCTAGTTGTATTTATCCTGTTTGGGGTTCACTGAGTTTCTTGGTTCTGCAGGTTCTTTTAAAGCCAAATTTGCAACGTTTTGGTTATCATTTGTTTTTCACATATTTTTTCTTCCCAATTTCTCTCTCTTCTCCTTCTGTCAACCCAATTATGCATCTATTGGACTGCTAATGTAGTCCTACAGGTCACTGACACTCTGTGACACTCTGTTCATTTTGTAAAAAACCTTTTCCCCCCTCTGTTCATTTGATTAGATGTCTGTTGGTGGTCTTCAGTTCACTGACACTTTCTTCTGCAATC
>NW_005297570.1:0-644 GCF_000412655.1 Myotis brandtii
GTACCGAAAATTAGGTACAGCGGTCTGGTAGGGTTAACCTCCTGCATATTTGCTTCTATATGGCTTAACAACTTCCCACCTGCACTCACACTCATTCCCAGACTAACCTGCTCATCTGGGTGAGTTTCCTAGGGCAGCCCTAACAAATTACCATAACTTGGTGCCTAAAGCAACAGAAACTTATTCTTACAGTGCTGTTTACCAAATCAAGGTGTCACCAGGGCCAACTCCCTATGAAGGCTCGAGGGGAGAATCCTTCTTTGCCTCTTCCTGCTGCTGGCAGCTCCTGGTGTTCCTTGGCTTTTAGCTGCATCACTCCAATCTCTGCCTTCATACAGCCCTCTTCCCTATGTGTCAAACCTTTCTCCTTTCTCTCATGAGGACACCAGTCATTGGATCTAGGTCCCCCCTAAAGGCTAAAGCTCTCAGTGGCTTAACATAGTAAGAATTTATTTGTGGCTCAGTGAAGAATCCTGTCACTTAAGGACTTGGCCCCACGCTCCTCTTGGGCCTTAGACTGCTCTCCATGCAGCCCAGTGGTTGGGGAAAGAGGAGAGAGGTGCTCTTATGGGAGATTGATAGAAGCCAGCCCGGGAAATGGTGCACATCTCTTCTGCCCATATTCACTGGCCAGAACTCAAATG
>NW_005297571.1:0-644 GCF_000412655.1 Myotis brandtii
AAAGCCATTTCAAAGACGTTTTAGCTAAAATATAGATAAGGACAACAATTAGCCGATTTTCAAAGTCAGTACACGTTTCATCTCATTCATAAAAATGGATACACATCATTTTTACATACAGTAATGTGAGACAGTGTGTGCATGATATGCCATGTGCATGCCAAGCATTTACTAAGACTTGACCGAGAATATCGAGTAAAGGGAGCCAGGAAGTGTGGGGTGAGTCCTAAGCATCTATGCTTTAATAAATCTTCACAGGTTAAGTCCACTATGCATCCCAATTAAAAAACACTGGTCAGCAAGCTGCTAGTTTCAAAGGAAAGAAGTAAGGGTGTGGCCGAGTTTTTAATAATAAATGAAATTATAGCTAATAACCCTGCAATGCTGTTGACTAATAATGTCAGAAAGAGAACCGCCTCAACTCTAACAAACATAGGAAACCTCATCAGAACGATTTCCTATGATTGGTTTTCCTTGAGGTTCAGACGTATTATTGAAAATGAGGGCATTGACATATCTCCCAAGACTTCCCATGAAGTACATAATTTCTAAAGTATTATATTGGTAACAGTTTACCTTAAATTTAAATACAAGTTAAATTTAAACACAAATTTAACAGAATTAACCTAGTTAAAAAGAAAAGT
>NW_005297572.1:0-645 GCF_000412655.1 Myotis brandtii
ATTTGAAGGTGTTTGGCAGGTATTCTTCATAGTTGTTCTTTGTGATTGTAGAGTCCCCTGTTTCATTAAAGATGGGATTAGGAATGGAGGAGTGGCGTAGCTGGGTGATTCAACATCAGGGTCTCTCCTGAGGTTTCGGTCATCTCAAGGTTGGAGAATCCCCTCCCAGTCTCAGTTAGTGGTTGCTGGCAGGTCTCAGTCCCTTGCTGACTATTAACTGACTGGAGGCTTTTGTTCCGAACCACATGGCCCTCTCCACAAGGCTGATAACACAAGGCAGCATGCTCCCCAGGGAGAATGTAGTGAGAGAGAAAGAACAAGCACTAGAGAGCACCCAAAATGGAAACCATATTATTTAATAACTTAATTTCAGAAGTGACACACCATTACCTCTGCTCTATTCTGTTGGTCACACAGGCCAACCCTGGTGCAATGTGAAAGGGGACAGCACAGGATGTAAATACCAAGGTGGGGAAATTAGGGCTATTTTGGAAGCTGGATACCACAAATATATATATATGCATATATTTATACATGCATGTATATATCTATATGCATATATAATATACACACAAATTAACCAGAAGGATGTTTATAATAACTCTAAATTTGATTGTATATAGTAATACTAGTGCCCTGGTGCAC
>NW_005297573.1:0-645 GCF_000412655.1 Myotis brandtii
AAGCTCAAAAGGTTCGCCATCACTGTCCTAGACCTCTCACCTTAATCTAAACCTAGCTATTCCACTCTCCAACCCACCAAACTGCCCATGCTCACACTTATTGGGTAATTAGGTACTCCTGCACATTCTTATGCTTCTAAAAAGTACGTGTGAAAGGAGCTTTTTAGCTCATATGTAGCCAAATAGGTCCCATTACTGCTACTCATGTCACTTGACCATCCACATGCATAGATCTTGGGAGCCCGGATTCTATTTGGCTCTGAGTTTTCTCTCATCTCCTTAGCAGACCTTTCTAGATATCACAGCTAGCCTATCAACATACAGTTTGTTTGTTTTTTTCAGAAACTGATCTAAGTTCCATAACAACCATTAAAAGAGAGAGGATTAGTGAGAAGGGTGGTTTTCACAGTATGCAAACAAATTTTGAATTGAGTATGAATATTTCCTTAATTCTGAAAAGCACATTTGTTTTCTACATTTTTATGTTTCTAAAATCAATATATCCTGTAATGACTAATTGTATTTAATGTTTAAACTATCTTTCTTTCCTGAAAAACTTTCACTGAGTCAGTGCTGGATTCTAAGAATAAAGGAGTATGATTCCTCTGCAATTATTTTGGATATGTTGATCCACTAGCCCTAACG
>NW_005297574.1:0-645 GCF_000412655.1 Myotis brandtii
CACACACACACACACACACACACACACACGGCCGCAAACCCACTGTTAGAGCCGCGACCAGGCAGACACACAGAGACAAAATGGTTTAATTAAGCCCAAGTAACAGGACTGACCCGTCATATTTCAGCGATCACGTCGTCTTTCTGGGGTGCTTAGGAAGGGAGGGGGCTGGGGATGAGGGAAGAAACTGCAAGCACACACAACAGCGATGGCCCCACCCGTGTAAGGATCCCAGCAGCGCCAGGGGAGAAAATGCTAAACAGGGATTTTGAGCTCTGTTCAAGGGGGACTTGAGGGGAAAGTTGGGAAACCAGCCAATTCCCCACCGGATTTAAAACCTGAGAAATCTAAGTCGGCAGGGTTAAATGTGTACTGAATACAAAAGCACCGAGTACATTTGATTTTAATGGTGAGCAAGAAGTAATAAATGCGAGCTTATAAAGGCTTCACATGCAAGCAAGCACGGCCTGCCTCTCCCTGCACGCCTGGGCCCACGCCCCTCAGTCCATCAGACACCGGCAAGGCTTTCTTCTGCTCTTGCCTTTTTCCAGTTTTAAAAAGAAAAATCTAAATCTTCTGGTAACATCTGAACTCCAGCCACAGGTGCCAGGCTACAAAGCTCCTTCCAGAGGCCGAGTGGCTGGC
>NW_005297575.1:0-645 GCF_000412655.1 Myotis brandtii
CACACCTACCCTAATATTAAGGAATGTTATTTCACATGGAGAATAAAACACAAACCAGAGTCACATCAGGAAGTGATATTTTATGGTCAATGTGACTTCCTCTTAAGAACTCTGAGAGCAGATGAGTCACAGTGACCCTCTGCACCAGGTTCCTCTTTTGGGATGTGCCCCCAAAATATTCTCACTGTGACCGTTTCTGCGTCAACCCCAGGAACTTGGGGTTGGGTTCAGGTGTCTTTAGCGTCAAGGGTTCTGAAAGGACAGGGATGTGCCCTGGCGGGACAGCCGAGGGGCTCGGGGGCCGTCTGCCACGTAGTCTGCTTTCTTGTGTTTGGGCAGAAGCGATGCTCCCTCTCTCCACGGCCACTCTCCCCCTCACCCTCCCACCAAGGCGCCGCTGCAGATGCGCCATGGCCCCAGCGCACCACTAACCACTAACTGAGAGTCCGGAGAGCCGTTAGGTGCCTGCAATGACGATGTGTTTTCTGGAAGAACCAGAAGGAGAGTTGGGACAAAGAGCTGGAATGGAAACTGGTGCCGCGCAGCCTTCCCTCACAGCCACAGGGACCCGCTGCCCTGGCCGGTGCCGGCGGCCAACTGGAGGCAGCGGGGAGCACAGAGGAGGCACCTAACCTGCCCCTGGCC
>NW_005297576.1:0-645 GCF_000412655.1 Myotis brandtii
CTCCCCACCACTGTGCTATCCAGCCAACTCCCCACCACTGTGTTATCCAGCCAAGCTATCCAGCTTCAAAAATCAGTGGTACAACAGTTACTGTCTCTGCTTCATTCTCATGCCTTCCTCTCACAGATTAGCTGTCTCACTCATCATTCGGCTAAAACTGCTGGTCAGAGGTTTCCTGAGACCGCCTAATAGCCCAAGAAAAGAGCATGTCACAGTCCTAGTACTTTGGACATTTCTGCAGATGTCAATAATATTGACAATGTTCCCTCTCCTAGTTCTCTCTTCTACCTTGGATTCACTGTCCTGGCACTTGAATGATTCTCCCTCACTTTCCTGTCTGCTTTTTGCAGTCTGGGCATTTTCTATTTTCCATCCTACCACTCACCAAACAGAAGTTTAACAGATATCCAACAAAGATTTTAATATATCTAAAGTTGGAACATTACATTTTCTGGGCCCACAATTAGTACATGCATTTAAGAGTAGTGATTGGAATTTTCCATTCAGATAAATGTGCCTTTTTTTCTAAAAGAAATATCTTTGGTGCACTCTTTTATTTAAGAAGTCCAGAAATCTCAAAATCAGTGAGGTAACTCAAATGAAGATACGTTATTTACTTATTTATATACTAGAGGCCCGACACAC
>NW_005297577.1:0-645 GCF_000412655.1 Myotis brandtii
TCACAAGAAAAAAAATTTTGTGACTGTGTGGTGATGGATGTTAACTAGACTTGTGATCATTTTGCAATATGCAAATATCGAATCACGTACATCTGAAGCTAATATAATAATATATGTCAATAATACCTCAATTAAAAAATACTTCCCATTATAAAATCTGTAACATGCTTAAACAGGTCCCTGAACACATTTTAGTAAGTTATCAATCCAGTAACTTTTACTTTCAAACCTTAAGGAATTCAAGAACCCATTTCTGTAAAGGAAAGATTAAGGACTTCATATCTAAGTACAGGTTCCAAAGTACAGATAGTCCTCATTTGTGGATTTCATATTTGGGAATTCACCTACTTGCTACAATTTTCTTGTAACCCCCAAATCAGTGCTCAAGGCACTTCTGCGGTCATTTGCAGACATGTGCAGAATAGCAAAGAATTTGAATTGTCCAAGGTGCACCAGTTGAGGTTTCAGCTCTCATACTGTAAAACAAGTGTCCTTTTTGTGGTCTATTTATAGTGACATTTTTGTGCTTTTTGTTGGTGATTTCATTATTTATAATGGCCCCCAGATGTAGTGCTGAAGTGCTGTCTAGTTTCCTCAGCACATGAAGGCTGTGATGTGCCTTATGGAGAAAATACAGTGTGAAAT
>NW_005297578.1:0-645 GCF_000412655.1 Myotis brandtii
TTTCAGGTGGATCTGAATGATATTTGTTCTGTATTTTAGTTGTAAATTTTGATGTGGGTATGGGAGGTGGCGGGTATCATGTTTACCTACACTGCCATCTTGTCAGGCAGCAAACACTATATTTCTTAAGTATCAGATATATAGACCAAAGATACCACATCTCTACAGATAATAAAACTTACTATCAGAGAATTGAAATAATATTGAAATAAAAACCCACCCCTCACACACAGACACACATAAACACACAATACAAAGAAGATAGGATTCTAATTGGAGTCTGAATAACTTCAAAGTTCAGTACTTACAATCTTGGCCAGAATAGTCAGACAGTGTCCTAAGACTGTTTTTAATTTTTACAATAAATTATCAAGGTTGAACTGCTAAGGATTGTTTTGACTGCCGAAGCTTATCATAATGATTCTGGAACCGTTGGCTTTCATATACAAAGCTATTTCCCATGTGATTTGAATCAAGATGAAAAAGCTGTTGAAAGGGAAATATGGCAAAGGAACTCAACTCTCATTGTGTTGGCCCAAGAACCCCACCAGCCTCCGTTCCTGTGCTTGCAGACAGCCCATGAGCACGGTTAGGACTAGGCAATCTGTACCTGCTAAACCTGCCATTGTCATCCTACCTCCCCCC
>NW_005297579.1:0-645 GCF_000412655.1 Myotis brandtii
TCTGTTGACTAATGAGTTTGCCGACCACTGCCTAGGTAAAGGGCAGAATGCTTGAGTCAGTAGATCATGCAACCAGTGATTGGAAACCCGAACCTGATTACCAACCCCACCAGCTATCCACCCCAGGCCCTGCGCAGCCATTGCTGCAAGAACAGATGGCGTAGGTAGAAAGTTCTGGAAAAGAAAGCCAGGAGCCTCACTAGTCCACCAGCTCTAATGATTCCAGCTGATTTCTTCATGGGGCTGCCTCGCCCAGCCCTGGCACAAGCCCCATCCTTCAGGGGTGGGGCCTGGAAGAGACTCAGGTGTCCCCTCTCCGCCCTTTCCGGAGACTGGTCTTGAAGAACTTCAGTAAATTGCCCTCCTCTGTTCATTGTCATGCCTTCTCTGAGCTGTTGACGACTGGGGCTGGGACAGGAGTGGGACTATGCTTGCTGGAGGGGAATACAAGGTGGGTTGTCATAATCGGCACAGGTGGAACGCGAGAGGCAGTGAGGATGGTGGGACAGGGAGCCTGTGCACTGGATAAACCCACATATAGTGGATGAACAGAATGTTAGCTAGAGGCACTGGGATTTGGAAGAGTTGGGCCCTTGTGTTCCCGTAACTACAAATCCCTATGGAGATAGAAGCACCACTGCTGTG
>NW_005297580.1:0-645 GCF_000412655.1 Myotis brandtii
TTCTGCATAGTGTATTATACAGAAAGGGCACTTTATAAATGTAAAATGAACTGGTAAATGAAATAACCTGAGAAATTACATAGCACAATATATTTACTATACAGATGGGTGAACTGAGGCCCCAAAAGTCTCAGTAATTTGATCAGTGTTGACAGTGTAGATAAGAACTGGGGCCAGAAGGCATTCTGAGGTTATGATTCTAGGCCTTTTACATTTTCTTCCATTGTTCCTCTCTTCCAGTGGGAACTCCAGATTGCAAAAGTAGCAAAGTAGGTTGGCCTCTTTTGGTCCTCTGAAGTTCTGGAGACTGACTTATTCCTTCCCCACAACCCAGATGAATCATTGATGGCTGTGTTGGAATGGCAGGGGGTGAGGTGCAAGAGTGGAAAGTGGTGAAACTCGCCCTAGTATAATAGCAGATGGGAAGAAACTCAGCACAGGTAATGGCCAAGAAGGCAGCAGGCTGGGTTTGTATGGGACCAAGCACAGCAGATGTGATGACCTAAGTTGGACAGGATTATCTTTGTTCTAGATAAATGCCACCTCTAAGAAGGTAGCACATTTGGATATCATTGCTTATAAGAGTGGGGATTAGTTGAAACAGTGGTTGAATGCAACACAATTCTAAGAGTACCTTTTTTGTTT
>NW_005297581.1:0-645 GCF_000412655.1 Myotis brandtii
TTCTGGCCCTGGCTGGGTAGCTCAGTCGGTTAGAGTGTCATCCAATACACCAAGCGGGTCCGATCCTCTGTCAGGGCACACACAAGAATCAACCGATGAATGCACACATAAGTGGAACAACAAACCAGTGTTTCCATTTTTACAAAGTTTCTGGATTTTCAGCACTGGGCCTGAGAGTCAGAAGCCGGTTCTCACACAGGGCAGGGAGCCCCAGCCACGGCTTGAAGCTCTCTGCTTACATGCCTCCGGAGATGGGAAGCTCACTATCTTGCAAGGCTTCCAGACAAGGCTTCCTTGTGTGTGGCCCCGGATGAATGTGAAATTATAGCTTACCTGGGAGTGGACTTTAAAAGTCAAGGAGGAAAGCTGACCTAGGTGGGAGGGACTGTCATGTTTTTAAACAGCTTGATTGAGCTGTTCACATACCTTACAGTTTATTCATTTAAAGCGTACAATTCATTTGCTTTAGTATAGTCACAAAGTTATGTGTCCATCAATACACTCGATTCTAGAATATTTTTCAGCCTCCTCAGAAGAAACTCTGTCCCCAACAAATGTCATACCTCGCCTCTCCCAGCCCCGGCAACCATGAACCCGCTGACTGAGTGTGTGGATGTGCCTGTTCTGGGCATTTCACATAAATGG
>NW_005297582.1:0-645 GCF_000412655.1 Myotis brandtii
TTTTTTTTCCTGTACTAGATTACACATACATACATAAATATATATTATAAATATTTATTTACTTGTTTGTTTATTTTATGGATGTCTTCTGTGCTTCACCCAAGAGGGAACAGACATGATGAGTAATATAATAATCAATGAACACATATCCATTAAGTCAAGTGACATAATGTTTAAACCCTAGGACACAAGATTTCTAATGTGAACTCAGGGGTTGAGTTGTTACACTAATGCAAGACAACAATGAGAAGTATTACAATGCTTTGAGTTCCAAGTATTTAAATCATTATCTGGATGACAGTAGTTACTCAATACATTTTTATTGGATAGGTTAATGAACATTGTCTACTTTACATAGAGTGTTTTTATGAAAAAGGGAATGTTCACATACCTTTTACATAAGAAAGTGGAAATAAACAATGTTGATAAATTAGACTTAATTTTTATTATTAATTTTACAAATATCTATTGATTATTATGTTTCAGGTGTTAATAACATTATTAAAGTAGGCTGGGAAAATATTAAAATACTGGAAAAGAGGTTGACCTTTATGGGAAAGAATTTTTTTGTGGTAAAGCAAGACATTGTAGGTAAATATAACAAATATAAAACAATATTCTACATCCTTAATGAGCTCATAATCC
>NW_005297583.1:0-645 GCF_000412655.1 Myotis brandtii
TTCATCTTAGTTTTTGAAAAGGAGCTTGAACAACATAGGTTTGATATAAATCTTTGTGGTGCAGTAATAGAGACCTCCCTCCAACTTGATGTTGAATAATTAATGTTCTTCAACCAGCTACAAAGTCACGCTTGTACTGTCGCACACAGCACTTTGTAAATGACTCAATTACAGCATTTATCAAAGTGTATCATAATTACTTCTTTACATACTGGGCTGAGTTTCTTCAAGGTGAGGGCCATGTTTTATTCATTTTTGTGATTTCAGTGTCTAGCATAGCACAGTTAGTGTGCAGTGTATATAGTATGGATGACTCATCTGGCCAACATTTCCCCAGCTTGCCTACAGAGATAAGCATCAAGGAGACTCCTAAATCATCCTGCCAAAATGAAAATACTCTCTTATCATGCATTTCAATCTGTCAAAAAAATTAATGAGATGTGAGGTTAACTAGACAGAATCATTCATTCTTCTCCTTAGTGTACATGAAACTTCAGCTTAATAACTCGCCATAACCTACACATTTGTTGGGACGCAAGGTCACATTCATTGGTGTGTAACTTTTGGTATCCACCTTGTTATGTGCCCCCTACTTTGCATGTCCATAGTCCCTTTGCCTCTCATCATTCCCTACGATTTCTCAAA
>NW_005297584.1:0-645 GCF_000412655.1 Myotis brandtii
TAACACACTCCAAAGTAATCAAATGCAATAAAAGTTTAAAGACACTGGAAAACAAAGAGAAATACACCTCACATCTCATCTAGAAGAGGGTGCAGTCTAAGTAATGCCCTTCTTTACGACCGTAAACTTTATCCCAGTAGAAGAAAAATGTAAGAAACATAGGGACACATTTCAGAATTTCCACTGAGTAAGTTGCCACATGAGAAGTCATGAAATATTAAATAATATTGTGTCAGATAGAGAAGAAAAAACAAAATATGTTTTGGATCTGAGGAAAAGGAAGGGAGGCAAAGGCTGCTTTAAGGCAGGGGGGCAGAAGGATCCCGATGTAAAAAGGTCCCGCAGCAAAGGCAGTGGCCAGTAGACAGGCCTGTGCTAAAGAAGGGGCAGTAAGGATGACGGGCTTCCCCAACCCTGACACTGAGGGACAACCTCCCTCAAGGGAGAGAAGGAAACTGACAGTGTGAGACCCTCCCTTTACTTACCCATTCCAAAAGTCCCTCTAAAGGACAAAACTGGTTTCAACCAACTCCAATTGAGTAAATGCAGTATCATTTCACAGACAACTTTACTCCCCACCCCCAACACACACACACAACACGCACACACACGCACACTCACGCACACACACACACACGCACACTC
>NW_005297585.1:0-645 GCF_000412655.1 Myotis brandtii
GGTCTCTCCTTCTAGAACATTCTCCCACTCTGGGCGGACCGTGAAAGACATTCACGCAAGGCAAGGCCGACCTTGGAATCTCATCACAGCCTGAAGGCAACCTGGCAGGGGTGGGCGGGGAGGGGTGCAGTTTGCTCACCCAGAACCACACCTCACAGAGAGGGGGCGAGCGGGCCTCAGGCCCGGGAGGCAGCCACAAAGCACAAAGGGGCTGGCGAGCCCTGCATCATCCGAGGCAGGAGGGCGGGGAGCAGCAGCCCCCAGCAGCACGGACAGGCCACCCCCCGGGGGCGAGTGCAGACGTGCAATTAAAAAAGGTTTATTCTCGGCACAAACACACCTCCAGCTAAAGAAACACAGCTTTTCTGGTTGACACCGACGTCCTCGGGAGCCTAGACATCTGGCCGCCGTGGGGGGACGCGTCCTGCAAGCCCCGAGTGGCCGAGCCTCAGGAAGCCCTGTCCCCAGCCAGCAGTTACCTAGCAACCAGCCTAGCAACCTGGCGGCCAAGGGATTAAGCCCTGAGTGATCACCGTGAAGTAGCGTCCAGAGGACATCAGGTCTCGAGGATGCCAACCGGAGGCACAAAAGACCAGGCTCAAGCCGCGGTTTAAGGACAAAGGGGACGCGATTTACTTGTTGCTT
>NW_005297586.1:0-645 GCF_000412655.1 Myotis brandtii
GTTGCTTGATTCAATAAGAATACATTTATTTCTTATTAAGAACTCACTGTGAATCTTCTTTGTCTATGAGCAGCTTTCTTCTACCTGGTGATTCAGGGACTTCTGACCCTTTTATTTGTGGCTCAACTATCCATTAGGGCCTCAAAGTCCTTAACATTTATCAGGCAGATGGGGAGAGACATACTAGAGAAGAAACATCTGATTTGTTACAATCCCAACCTGGAAGAGACGCACACCATTTTTGCTGATCATCTATTGGTGACAATGAGTCAACACACCAGAATATAAGAGAGGCTGAGTGTGGTAGGCAGAATTTTTGGATGGCTTACCAAAGATGTATCACTCTATGGAACCTGTGAATACAAAGTGACATCACTCCCGTGATTATGTTATGCTAAATGTCACGGTAGACCTTAAGGTAGAAATGATCTGGGTGGTTCTGATCTAACACATGAACACTTAAAAGCAGAGTGTTTTCTCCAGCTAATGATTGAAGAGGAAGTCAGAGAGATTCGAAGCACAACGGCTTAGGAGGGGAATATGACATCTGGTTCACTTGCAAATGGGGTCACCCGAGAAGGAACGATGGCAGCTTCTAAAAGCTGAGAAAAACCCCCTGGCAATGGGCAAGGAGACACCTGATTG
>NW_005297587.1:0-645 GCF_000412655.1 Myotis brandtii
CCTTCCATCTAAAATGCACAAAAAATTCTCATCTCAGGATCAGCTCAAATGTCTCCATGATTAATTCTTGTCCATTCCCCACTCTCCTTGTCAATAGTAATCTCTCTCCTGGGCCTCTTTTCATACACTTATAGTCTACTTAATTTCTTGAGGGCAGGAACCACATGTTGTTAGTCTTTATTGTTCCAACACTCCACTGTACACATAATAATTCCTGCACCTCCATTATACACATATTTATTGTGCACACTAAATATTTATTAAATTGACTTTAAACAGACCTTCTCCTAACCACATCTCTGCAGATACCACTAACAATAAAGTTATACTGGAATCTGCATTAGATATAGAATGAGAAGTGATCCTTGATGTGACATATAAAAAGACAATTAATAATCCAAAATAAGTCAATTGGTTGTCAAATGAACACCATAAACAAGTTTTATAGGCATTCAGAAAGGGATAAACCAGAAAAGATGGCATGGATGAGAAAAGCATTATTTTAATGACCATGTGCAATTTTAAAATTAAAATTTAATTAGTGACATTTATAATGCATCCTTTTCTCTCTTCCACAGAATAACGCTGGCTCAGAATCCTTAAATCAAAACTACATGAGCCCTAGCCGGTTTGGCTCAGTGGCTA
>NW_005297588.1:0-645 GCF_000412655.1 Myotis brandtii
TGTTTTCATCTCTCTCTTCCTCTCCCTCCCTCTCTCTGTCTCCTTTTTAATAGTGTGATTTTGGGCCAGTGACTTCACTTCTCTGAGTCTGTTTCTTTCATCTGTAAAAGAGGGTGGCAAACCCGGCATCATGGGGTTGTGAGAATTTAATGAGATAATGAAAGTCGGTGCAGGAGCCTGATTCTGTGGGTGCTTGGCTGTGGGGGCCTGTGTTGATGTTGTCCAGCAGGGCCCAGGCTGGGCCTCGGGCAGATCAGCAGCACGGGAGGCGTCTGTCATGGTTGTCACTGGTGTGTCTATCTGGTGCTCATCTGGTTTCCGTGACAATCTCCGGCTTATTTTTCAAAGCATGTCCCCATGTCATTCCACATCCCACAATCAGCCGGCAAAGTGGGGAAACAGCAGGGTAAGTTTAACTTCTCTCTTTTGCCACCAAGACCTGGTGAGAAAGACCTCTGACCACATAGTGATCACCTCTGCTCTGATCAATAAAGACTGAGTGCCTGCTGTGGCCAGGCCTGGGCCGGGGTGTGGCAGTGGGAAGACCACGCTAGATGCCTGCCCTCAGGAACTTAGAGCCTGGTGGCAGGACAGACTGTCATCAAAGCACATCTCAGACATGGGACAAACACATCTTAGACAACT
>NW_005297589.1:0-645 GCF_000412655.1 Myotis brandtii
GCCAGTTCATACTTTTTCAAAAGTACTGCTTACTATTTCTTATTTTTAATTATAGTTTGATACATGCTTTATTTACTTAAATTATTTCTTAGCACACTGAATTGTATATCTTTGCTGTTGTAAACTTGATGTTTACACTAGATGTTTGCACTAGAGTAAGGTTAAAGAAATTTTAGCCTTTTTTGCTTTCAAAAATATTAATTAAGGGCTTGCTAAAGTTGTGTGTATTTGTGGGTCTAAAATTATATTCATTTCCACCAGATGAGTATCTTACTAAAGAAACCTAACACTATGTTCTAACTTATTGTTATTGCCTAGGAGGAAATAACGATCCACTCACACCCTAATTTAAGTGAAATTAAATCTTTGTGAGAAATATATGTGTACGATATAAATATATGAATTTCTTGCTTGTTGCTAAGCTAATTGGAAAACCTTAAAATTAAATTTCTAAAAAAATTCTCTTTTCTAAAGAGAAATTATGAACAGCATATTTTCTTCTTTTTTAATCCTTATTTTTGAGAAGTATTACAGATGGCCCTCTTTTTCCCCCCATTGCCCTTCTCCACCTGATTCCCACCCAACCCCAGGTCTTCGCCATCCTATTGTCTATGTCCAAAGGTAATGCATATATGCATATGAGAT
>NW_005297590.1:0-645 GCF_000412655.1 Myotis brandtii
GGTTGGCACACTTTATGCTTGGAATAGACCTGATGGCTAGGGGTAACCTTCCTATCCTCTCAGTTTCAAGTCCTGCAGGACAAATAGAGTCTCTTCCTGGCTTCCTCTGACTCCTCATATCAGGCCCAACAATCTGACAAAAAGTCCAGGACAGAATTCTGACTGGTCTGTATTTGCCATGAGCCTATTCCTGAACCAATCACGGGAGCCCAGGGGACAATGGGATACTCTGATTGGCTTAGGCCTGAGTCACATGTACATCCCCCCACCCCCATCCAAATCACATGGATTGAAGGGGAATAGTGATTCTCTATTGAAAATTGGTGAGTTGCTATCCAAAGAATGGCATACAGATTCAGGAAGCAAAAATAAAAAGTATCCCCACACTGAGGTCCTGGGGATGAATAGATGAGTGATGCTATGAGCCTTGACTCGAGGTTTCGAGGAGTCCCTAAAGCTCCCCTCTCAGATTTGGGACAACGGGTGGTGCCAGAGGTGGGGGTGAAGGCAAGTCTCCCCCACTCTCCACTCTTCCAGAGTTAAACTATGTGTTCCTTTACTTTTCCTTTACATCTAACTCTTGGAGCCCAAGCATTCTCTTCGCATTTCTTCTCTGTTGTTATGTTGCAATCAGTGGCTTGGGGG
>NW_005297591.1:0-645 GCF_000412655.1 Myotis brandtii
CCTCCACACACTGGAGTGGTTAATGATTGCTCTGTCTTTGCTATAAAAGGTGATCTCGCGACAGCTGCCACAGCCTCTCACCGTGGCTAGGGCTGGAACTCTCACAGCAGGTACAGAGAGCTCGCGGTGATGTCAGACGGGTATGTGTGGTTTGAAGGGATCCCTTTCCCTGTGGTGGACTGCACCCCTGAACACCTGAGAGCAATGCAGGATTTTGTGTTTAAGGATGAAGATGTCTTAACAGTGTCTTTCCCCAAATCAGGTAAGGAAGCCGGACCAGACACTGAGGCTGGCTGGGCCTATGTCCCTCCGCCGTTCACTAGGGGCATGGAGAGCTTTCTCTTTGCCAGCCAATGACAAGGCTTTGGGGGCATAGAGCTGTGCCCGGATGCCAACGATATCCAGAGAAGAGGAGGTGGCCAGGCTGTTACACAGGAAGATGAGTGTTTGGAGGGGGTAATGGAAGGTCTTAGGGGAACCCATAGGAACACATCCTAGAGCAGATTCGGGTGCTTGTATGGAGAAGTGGAGGCAATGAACAGTGACGTCCTTACAGAAAAAAATAGAAGGAAAGGGACCCTGGCTGGTGTTGCTCAATGGTGAGAGCATCAGCTCAAGCACCGAAGGGTCTCAGGTTTGATTCCC
>NW_005297592.1:0-645 GCF_000412655.1 Myotis brandtii
TCTTAAAAGTTTCCAGTACATCACCTATTCATCCCTTTCTCTCTCTCCTGGGTATTTTTACTGTGCCCATAGCTTTACATTTTTTTCAGAATGTTATATAGTTGTATACATGCACTATGTAGCCTTTACAAATGAGGATCTTTCACATTGTGCTTTTGGCAATGACTTCTTAGCTACAATAAATGCATTTAAAATTTATCCCTGGGTTTGTGTGGCTTGATAGTTCATTTATTTTTTATGGCTGAATAGTATTCCATTGTATGGGTGTACCGCACTTTTTTATCCATTCATCTATTGAAGGACATCTTGGTTCTTTCCAAGGCTTAGCAATTTTGAATAAAACTGCTATAAACATTCACGTGCATGTTTTTGTGTCCTCAGCTCATTAGGATAAATTCCAAGGTTTGTGATTGCTGGATCATGTGGCAAGAGTATTTTTCATTTGTAAGAAACTTCCAAATTGTTTTCCAAATTCACTGTACCGTTCCCACCAGCAATGAGTATTTCACATCCTTGCCAGAATTTGGTGTTGTCGATGTTTTGAATTTTAGTCATCCTAATAAAAGTGGAGTGGTATTTTATTGCTGACTTAACTTGCATTCCCATGATAACATATGATGTGGAACATCTTTTCATATGCTTATT
>NW_005297593.1:0-645 GCF_000412655.1 Myotis brandtii
GTTTATATGTCATCTATATAGCTGTATAAACAATACAAATCCTCCATATAAGATACTTGCTTCAAACATAAAATTATTATGCTTTGGTGATTTTTCAAGTAGGTATAATCATTTCTCTTTAAAAATTACTTACACTTGGTTTATACCTCTCCCTCCACTCATGTGTGCTGACATGCCTTTCTGTCGGATCCTAAAGTCTGAGGCGTTGCTGCTCACGCTGTAAATCCTATTCTCCATTCCAGAGGAAGCGTTGTACTTACAGTGTCAGTGGAATCTGGGGTGATCTGCGATTTCTCCATAAAACAAGTTTCTGTCTAGAGCAGAGAAAGCCAGTGGATTTCAGCTCACTCTCTCAAGGGTAGTTGTTACGAATTTGAGGCCACATTCACCTTCACTGCTGTGGGCCTTGATCCACGAGGGATGTCTGCTGTGCAGTGGAGGGGAGTGAACAGGCGTGTAAGACATGTGCCATAACTGTGCAGTCATTGGTCTTCTAGAGCATGTAGCTAACACAGGAACTCTGCCAGGATGGATAGCAATAATGCAAATAGTAGGCTGGAGTAACAAACAATGGCAGCCCCCCCCCCCCCAATTCTTATGAGATAGTATTTAAATGCTTTGCTTTTATGACCCTAAAAGGATTTC
>NW_005297594.1:0-645 GCF_000412655.1 Myotis brandtii
TGCAAAGAAGCAGATGTGGGAAAATACACTGATTCTATCCTTCCTGGCTAGGGGAATCCTCTCAATAAACCCTCCTACCTCTGTACCCACTCTTAAAATGAAATTGACTTGTAGTCTGTCATTTGTAATCACAAGAGTCTGGACTAACACAATGTGTTGGGTCAGTAGTCATGACTTGACTATGTAAACACTTTCTGAGAGATAGAGAAAGGCACAGAAGGAGAGATCAGCCTAGAGCTATAAGACAAGAGGAGGTACAGCTGAGGTGGCTTTGCTTGGCCATTATAAAAACAAAAACATAGTGATTTGTCATTTCCCACACAGCAGTCTGTGGAAGGAAGCAGATTTCTAAAAAGGAAAAAAACAAAACAAAAACCAAACAACCCTAGTTACAAACCTAGAGCTGGTAACTGCCAGTCTGATTATGAGGTGCCTAACATTCTCAAAATTCCCCTTACATTATTATTGATCCCACATTTCCCATGATTTCAAAAACGTCACCAGAACAGAGTATTCATCTGTTACTCTACGGTTATGAACACTCATATCTGTACTATATACTTTTTAGTAAGTCTCTAAGGACAACCTAAGCATAGAATTCAATAAAATCCACACTTCTAAAAGACAGAGAAAGGTTAGCCTGAA
>NW_005297595.1:0-645 GCF_000412655.1 Myotis brandtii
AAAAAATAATCGGCACCCATATTTATCTAGCACTTACTATGTGCCAGTAGGTGCTGGTAACCCCTTCAGCCACCCTGTGAGGGAGAGATTTTATTTTCCTCCAATTTGTAGACAGGGGAATTGAGACCTAGAGCTGGGAAAGGGCCAGGGGTCCTTGACCCCCAGCCCCAGGAGCCAGGGAAGGGAGCTGAAAACTGACAGCACCTGGATCGGGGTCCGTCCCACCAGGTGGTGACCTCAGCCAAGGATGCAGTGGCCAGCAGTATGACAGGCATGGCGGGCTTGGCACGGCAGGGCCGGCGCTGGAGCGTGGAGCTGAAGCGTTCCATGAGCCACGCGGTGGACGTCGTGCTGGGCAAGTCGGAGGAGCTGGTGGACCACTTCCTGCCCATGACTGAGGAGGAACTCGGTGAGGCTGGTGTCCTCTTCACCTGCCCCCGAATCCTCCTGCCCAGTCCCCATCCCCAGAGGTTACAGATTAGAGAGGTGCCCTGGCCTGTTTTGCTCAGTGGGTAGAACATCAGCCTGGGGATTGAAGGGTCATGGGTTCGATTCCAGTCAAAGGTACGTACCTTGGTTGCAGGCTCAGTCCCCAGCCCCATAGGGGTGCGTGTGGGAGGCAACCAATCGATGTCTCTCTCTCAC
>NW_005297596.1:0-645 GCF_000412655.1 Myotis brandtii
CATGACTGGGTTATGCACATAAATTATAAAATGAATTCTACAGGCGTAGATATTACCCAAATTTTATCAATGAGAGAGTAGGGGCTCAGGATGTGAATGATTTGCCCAAAATGACATAGCTAATAAGTGACAGAATCCATGTCGTATTAGCTTGCAATGTGATACTGTAGAA
The DNA here is from genome assembly GCF_000412655.1 of Myotis brandtii. NCBI lineage: Eukaryota > Metazoa > Chordata > Mammalia > Chiroptera > Vespertilionidae > Myotis > Myotis brandtii. The sequence goes on from NW_005297596.1 coordinate 173, forward strand.
AATAAGCCAAATTCGATGACTTGACTAAACTTAAATTCCACAATTAAACCAAAATGTGTAGAGTCATTATTACCACGTTCAGTAACCCTTGGTGTCAGCCCTCAATTCCTTCCTCTCTTGACCCCACAGCCGGTCACGAAATCCTAACACTCTATGTCTCAACTCTGGCTGCATCTCTCCATCCTCATATCCTCCTTCCCCTTTGAGACCCATCTCTGTGGACTGTGTCCAAGGCCTTCTCGGGTCTCTCTGACTCTGCTCCCGGAGAGGCTGTGTGGCTAGACGGCAGGAACAATGGTCATGTCACTCTGTCAAACCTCTACTGGGTCCTTACTGCCCACAGGAAACAAATATGCGCTTGAACAGACAGTCCTAGATCATTTTTGGAGCCAGCAGTGGTCAAAGGACACAAACTTTCAGTTCCAAGATGAATAAGGTCTGGGGATCTAATGGTGACAATAGTTAATAACACC
>NW_005297597.1:0-645 GCF_000412655.1 Myotis brandtii
CAGTATTTGGTTTTCTTACTACATATGCATCATCAAGAGCTAATTGATTTTTCCAGAGCACCTTCCTACGTGTTCCTTTTCTTGCTGACCTACATTTTACTTTCACCTCTCGTTTAGCATGAACAGAAGAAAGGATGTGAAATTCTAATCGTTTAGTTTATTTAAGGAAAAAGTTTGACCTGGGAAGGTGTTAAAACTATTAATTAAAACGAGGTTTGGAATGAACTGATTTCTGGTATCAATGGCAGCGCGAATCTGGCAGAGCTATCCCCGAGTTCTTCCACCCAGAACCGGTTCTGCTGGCTGTGCCACCGTCTTCCTGCACAATGACAGGAGCAGCAGCAATAGTCTCCAACAGGACATTTCCCCCAGGGTCTGGACGCTGCTGTAGTGTGAACAGGTGTCCCTGGGTCCCTGGCAATGACTCAGGTGACATCTAGGTGGGTAAGGTTGGGAGTCCCAGTCCACCCTGTTACAGCTTGGAAATTGATGGGGGATGGGCGGCAGTAGGTGACAGAGGAAAAGGCACCTGGGTGCTCATCTTGGCCCCGGAAGGGCTGGCTTTGTGACTTCTCCCTGCTGAGCCTCACTCTCCTTAGCTGGAAGGGAAGCAGGGATTATCAGAATAGATTACTGAGCCCTAAC
>NW_005297598.1:0-645 GCF_000412655.1 Myotis brandtii
GGCTCAGGGCTCAGGACTAAGGTCACATGGCTTCCCTCCTACTAAGCCCTGCTTCCAGTCCTGACCTGGTGAAGGTAGTGAGCAGGTTATGACAGAGACTAGCATTTCCCTCACTTGACATTGGGACACCACACTCCCTGCTTCCCTCCCATCTTTCTGCCTGTTATGTCTCAGCCTTCCTTTCTGGGGCTTTCTGGTCCTCCTAATACGTAAACTTTGCAGGACCCAGGCCCAGTCCTTGCTCTCTTCTCTGTCTATACTCACTCTCTCAGGAATGTCATCTAACCCTGGGGACTTCCAATATCAAATATGTATCCTGATGACTCTGTTTCTACTACATATGACATCATCATTTGATGTCATTAAGAACTTCAAAGGTACCATGGGAGTCTTTGTTTGGGCTACTATAACAGTGGCTTATAAACAACAGAACTGTGCTGCTTGCAGTGCTGGAGGCTGGAAGTCCAAGACTGAGGTGCTGGCAGATGCTGAGCCTGGTAAGGGCTCTCTTCCTGGTTCATGGCCACCACCTTTTCTCCTACATGATAAAATGGACAAAGGGGCTTTCTGGGTCTCCTTTATAAGAATACCAGTCCAGCCCGGCTGGCGTGATTTAGCATTGACCTATGAACCAGGAAGTCATGG
>NW_005297599.1:0-645 GCF_000412655.1 Myotis brandtii
GCCATCTCCCCGAGCCCAGCATTGTGCCATCTCCCTGAGCTCAGCATCGTGCCATCTCCCTGAGCCCACCTCCCTTTCCCCATTTACATTTCATGGAACAAGATGCACGGAAGGAAGGGGATCTGCCGAGGGCAGCGGAAGAGGGAGAACGTCTTTGTTCACTCTTTATTGTGTCTTTTTAAAAGATGGCATCATGGCTCACCCAGTGGGTCAGTGATTCACACGCGCGTCATTGGTGCCCTTCAAACAGGTTCCTGTGGGGTTTTCAGGGCTGCTTGTCTGCGTCCCTCTGCATCTCCTGGCCAACCTCAGGAGACAGAAGTGGAGACCCTCGGTTACCGGCCAGAAAGGAGTGGGTGCTGAGGGGAACCGAGGAAGCTGGGGGGAGGTCAGGCAGGCAACCCGGCCCCCTCTATTCTACTTCCTGTCCCCCCAGACTCCCCCGGTTCACCCCTGTCACCATGTGCAAAGTACCTTCTCCAGGGCCGCTACACGCTCTCCTTCACCTTCTTTCTGGTGGAGTATGGAATGCAGCACACCCAGCTAGTCTTGGTCCTGGTGGCCGAGAGGAGGGGAGGGGCTGAGAGAGAGGCAGGCCCCGGGCCACAGGTGCTGGAGTATGGCAACACCCCTTGAACCCCAAAC
>NW_005297600.1:0-645 GCF_000412655.1 Myotis brandtii
TAAAACATATTAAATCAGAAAAAGAATGTTAAGTAGAAAAGCGAAGTGAAGCTCTTATGCATTGCCACATATAACTTTTATTTGCCTTAAACATATTCTCATTTAATCATTACCACCATCCTGGAAAATAGTATTTCCCGATTTTATAAATGAAGATGAAGAGTAGCAGCCAGCCAGCTGTGAGCTGAGGGAAGGGAGATCTAACCCGTGTTGTCTGACTTCAAATGGGCTGTCTTTACATACATTTCATACACTATCTCAGAGGGAAAAATCATTTCTGAGTACCAGGTTCTGAAAGCCTCATTGTACACGATGGAGAACAGGGTCATCATTTTTACATTGCCAGCCCTCCCATGCTCTGTCGGCACTTACAAAAGTCCACTCAACTTGGCTCAGAAGCAGCACACACACTACAAGGCAGCAGTTGTTTTGTGAGTGTTTGGGGAAGGAGGAGAGAGCGCAAGAATGCCTCGTGGGAGTGCAGACAAGGAGCAGTGTTCTCCGTGTGCAGCCGAGAAAGAATCCGAGCTTCAGAGAAAGAGTGGGAGACATAAAGCCACACCCAAGGTTAACCTCTGTTACAACAGCACGCAAAGACTGAGAATTCCCACCACCTATCACGCTCAATATTTTTAAAACCTATTT
>NW_005297601.1:0-645 GCF_000412655.1 Myotis brandtii
CACCTACGATGTTATCAAGCCCTATTAGTTTCCCACTGATACTAAAACGAAGGTATATTTGATCTCTTTAGCTTACAGCAGTATAGAAATATTAATTTCAAGTACCTATGTAATTATATTATTTAGATATTATTTATTTTTGTTTAATTTGTCAGGTAAATTAAAGTTTTTTACTAATACTCTGATTCTATTTTATTTAATTTCATCTCTATATAAACTATAGACTTTGACATTATAATTTTATGTCAATTAGCAGTCATTGGCCTTAATTCAACATTTGCTGATAGAACAGTCACAAGCCTTGATATCTGTTACTGACATTTGTTTTGTCTATCTTCGCCCATGTCTTCATTATCATGCTCATATCAATTTTTGAAAGTCACCTTATTATGGAAGTACTTGTTCAAAGGTCAATACTGGGCTTTGATTTGTGATCAAATATAACTCGTTTCCTTTTAATAGTTACACAACCCATTTTTATTTATTTATATCACAGATGTGTTTCTTGGTTTCAACAGTTCATTTTAATACATTCTGTCAGTTTTAAAATGCACTTTTTTTTCATGTTTTCACAACTCTAAAGTTGGGATGCATTATTAAAATCCATGCAGTAATCCTATCTAATAATAGAGAAACATGGTAATT
>NW_005297602.1:0-645 GCF_000412655.1 Myotis brandtii
ATTTGATTTTTGTCTTTGTTTTTTTTCCTAAATTCTGTCTCAAACTTAGAGCTGGGTCCCTGGCTCCTGGAGAGAAACCCAGTCTGACAGAGGAGGGGCTGTCGCTGTTTCATGGATAATGAAGGCAATTTTCCAATGGGAAAGAAAGCACAATAAAAGCTATCTCCTGCAAGGGCTTTCATTACCCGTTCTCTAGTCTTTTCTAAGCAGTCGGGGCTGACGCGAATTGTTTTCCAGAGTTTTCAAATAAAGAAATGATTTGTACACAATGATTTTTAAGAACACTTCTAGCACTAATATTCTGTGAATAGATTTAGTTGGAGGCTGTGGGGAAGAGTTAAAGTTCATGGACGCCTGGGAGCTCTGTTCAGTTTTTTTATTGCCTTAAGTGGTAGAGACATGTTCCTGTCTCACTCCGCCCCCAAATGACAAGGCAGCAGCCTTTTCTTATGCCTTTGCTCATCAGCCCTGTGCCATGGGCCTGTCTCCCTCTTTTCATTGTCAAGGGGGAGGAGACTGGCTGGCCTTAGGGTCCAGCTTTCCCAGTCATTTTCTCAGCGATTGAGAACCAAACATCTTCTCAGCCTTTGACTTACTGATGTGTGAGGGGACCCATTCCTGCCTGTCTCCTGTACAAGCTTGTTA
>NW_005297603.1:0-645 GCF_000412655.1 Myotis brandtii
TAATTAGCATATTACACTTTTATTATCATAGATATTTAATAGATAAAAAGAAAGTCTAAGACATAAACAATAAGCGTACCTTTCAAAGATCAGACATTCAACTGAGGGACATGAAAGGATTTACATAGTATATGAAGGAAAGAGGATGAGTCATTTTGATCTGACCAGATTGTTTCTGAATGAAGCTCCTGAAGCTTCACCCAGGAAGGAGGTGCTTTGAGCGGGGACTGACAGATCCCAGCTGCATAACAACACATCTTTATTTATCTACTTATCTCTACTGCCAGAAAAGGCATGCACACCATCACCATGTGCTGTCCCCTAAAATTATTCTCCCAGTTATAGTACTGTCTGAACTTATAAAATGAGTGAAACCACAGTATGGAAATGCAAACCAGAATGGTTGGATGAGTTAATCAAAATTAGACATTAGGGCAAGAGCTCTGACATTATTCATCCTTGATTAAACATTCTAACAATATGTTCCAAAACCTAAAGATGATAAAAGAAGACACAATCTGCTTAAAAACTGGTAGGACTGTATTGATACCTCTGAGTTTGTCAAGAAGCATCAAGCTAAGAATAAACTCAGTCAATTCATATTTAAGTATTCTCTGCTGGAGACTCTGTTTTACAATAATTTTT
>NW_005297604.1:0-645 GCF_000412655.1 Myotis brandtii
GGGGCAGAGGGAATAGAGTGACTTTGCATGGAGATGCCAGGCACGCACTGCGTCAGCCCTGTGAGGAAGGCTAACGTCAACACCACCCAGTCATATTGATGGTATGTGATAAAAATGGCACTCGACCTCTGTGGTCTTCCTCTCCAAACCATATTACCTCAGTCTAATCATGAGGAAAACATGAGACAAATTCCAGTAAAGAGACATTCCACAAAACACCTGATCAGTTGGCCTCAAAACTGTCAAAATCATTAATAACAAGGAAAGTCTGAGAAAGTCACAGACACGAGGAGAAATGACAACCAAAGATAATGTGGTATCCTGATTGGGATCCTAAAACAGAATTAGGTGGAAATTTCAAAAAATCTGAATATAGGCTTTAATGAATAATAGTGTCTTCATATTGGTTCATTAATTGTAATAAATGTACCATTAATTTTAATAATGTAAGATGTTAATAATAGGGGAAACTTGGTGAACTCTCTATACTATCTTTACAATATTTCTGTAAATCTAAAACTGTTCCAAAATAAAAACCTTATTTATAAAAATGTTTAAGTTCAGTGTTACATACTGGAAGAGATATGAATGAAGGTGTTTAAATTGTATTGTTGAAAATACTCAATTCCCTGAGTAGTAATGAGC
>NW_005297605.1:0-645 GCF_000412655.1 Myotis brandtii
TGCTGTGAAGGGCTAGGTGAACAGATGGTCTCATTTGTATTCTGAGTGGCCAGGCTGGACCATAGCTTTCTCCGTGGAACCCCACCCTCTTCCCCAGCTCCATCTTTCGAAACTTCTCCAAGCAGCATCAATAATGGGAATCGATTGATCAATGAGTATCTTGGCCTTGTGGCCCACAGCCCCTGTGAAGCTTTGCTGCATCCCTAAGCACTTCAGCGCCCTGCCCACTCCATCCCCCAGGCCCCATGCTTCACTTCTAGGGACCTGGTCCTGCCTTCCCATCTGCCGCCATCCCCAAAGCTCCAGGACAGCTTTGCTTTGACTGACTGGGGAGTGTAGCCTGGGGCAGGGAAACAAGGATTGATTCTGAGCTCAGAATTGCTTGAGTCTTATCAGGCACCATGCAGAGTGGGTGAAGGGATGCCATGCCTTCAGGGTGTGGGAACTGGTCACTTTATCCCAAACTCCAAATACTGACTACTCAACATCTTCCTCTTAGCACTGACTAGCCAAGTGACCATTCCCAGCAGTACTGACCACCCATTAACCCAGCTCCAACCTCTCAACATTGATGGCCCATGCCCAGCCAACTATTAAATGTCAACAATCACCCTAGCTGGTTCGGTTCAGTGGACAGAGCGTCGG
>NW_005297606.1:0-645 GCF_000412655.1 Myotis brandtii
GGTGTTTCCCGAACCTGAGATTCTGTGGCTCTCTGTGCCGCCCCGATTGGCGTTCCTGTGCCTCAGAGCGCTTCAAGGTGGGATGATGCAATGGTCACTGGGTTTTAAACCAACACTCTCTGGTTCATGCTTACAGTAAAGCTGCCTTATTTCATTGAAGAAGAAAACAATGGAGTTTCTAGATCATTCACTTAAAAGAGGCTGAGCGCTTGTTAAAATCATTTTATCCAAGTTCACGTGGCTGTTAAGCAGCAGGGACAGGGTTTGAGTCAGAGGCTCTCTGACTCCAAAGCTTCTATGCCTACTCCCTGTGTTGTTCTAGTTCTTAGGGGAAGCTGAACTAAGAGTAGGACTCATAGGATGGGCCACCATCACAGGATGGCAAACAAATTATTATTTATGTAATGGCAGGAAGCTGGGCAAGGCAGGAAGAAACTGGTAGGAGGGGAAGACAGTTGGAGGGGAAGTGACAGGAATTCAGGGGTGTGGCTCCTTGATGCCCCTGGAGAGCTGAAGCCAGCCCTGGGGACTGCAGCCTCAATGGAGGACTCCGCTCACACTGAAGCAAGAATCTTCAGGTTTGGGCCCAGCCAGTGTTGCTCAGTGGTTGAGGTCATGGTTAGATTCCCAGTCAGGGCACATGCC
>NW_005297607.1:0-645 GCF_000412655.1 Myotis brandtii
TTTGCATTTGCAGACCTCTGGCTGGGTGATGAATTGTGAGTAAAACTGAAAATTAAAACCATATAAAACAATGCAAATTTTAACGTCGGATAATAGTATCCAAGTTCTTTGTTTACACACTTATTTAACTGCTCACAGAAACTGAAATAATTTTCCCACTGGGACAGAACTTTCCCTGAATTTATGTTTAATCCTCAATGCAGACATGTCAGGTGGCCTATGCGTTATACACAGTGCAGGGGAAACCAGCAGATTTTCTTGCTTTGAGAGGAAAATATCAAGACAATGTTTAAGGGCTTGTGCTTGAGTCTGGACTGTGACAGATTGGATAAACTTTGGCAATACTCTTAAACTGTTGTTTATTAGAGTTCTTGGTATTTGTAAGAGGTAGCTTTCCAAAATCCCATACCCCTCCCACCCTAACTCACATACACATTCATGCACACAGATGGACACACACACTTGAACACACAGACACACACACTCATACACACTATGATTTTAGCAACAAAAAGACACAGACTGGTAAATTTTCAAGAGGATGATGTTTAATATACATCCAAAAGGAAAAGAACATCAAGAGCCAAATCAAGTATATTAGAAAAGCTGATTTTTTAAAAATTTCTTTATTGATTAAGGTATTAC
>NW_005297608.1:0-645 GCF_000412655.1 Myotis brandtii
TTTTTTTGTATCGCAAATTAGTATCTGTGTTTATATTATTTTATCAATGCAAAATTAACCACATTTCTTTTAGTATAACTTTGTGCTCTTCTTAGAAATAATAACTGCCTTTTTTCTCCCTTAGTTTCCAATATATCTAATACAATTTTTCTCAAAATGTTCCAACAATTTTGTAAAATACCACTTTATATTATGTTCCACATAAACACATCAAATAATCAAAATAATTACATCCCCCTCCCCCTTCTCCCCCTGAGGGTCCCTCCCTTTTACTGCCTTCTGTGCTCCTGTCTGGCCTGCCTGGCTGTCTCCTGAGTCCTCCTAGAACTTCCACACACTTTTCCAGTGTTTGAGCTCCTGCTTTACTCCTTTTTAGGTTACAACTTTGGTTACTTCTTAAAAATAACTTTATTATTCAGAATTTTTAAAAAGCTTTTAAATGATTAAGAATATTTTTTAATTATTTAAAAATATGCTTGAGGGCATTATGCTAAATGAAATAAGTCAACTAGAGGAATTTTGGTCAAGGTGGCAGCGTAGGTAAATGCAGTACTCGAATCATCCCACAACCACAAAAAATCACAACTAAACTACAGAACAACCATCAGTCAGAAACACCTGAAATCTAGCTGAATGGAAGTCCTA
>NW_005297609.1:0-645 GCF_000412655.1 Myotis brandtii
CTGATAAAGGACTGTTATCCAAATACAAAGAACTCTTGAACTTCAACAATAAGAAAACAAACAACCTGATTTAAAAAATAGGCCCAAAAATACCTTAAGAGAGACCTCACCAAAGAAAATATACAAATGGCAAATGAACCTATGAAAAGATGTTCCACATCATATGCCACCAGGGAAATGCAAATTTAAACAGGAGGTACCATTATGCCCTTATTAGAATGACCAAGATGCAGCACACTAACAACTTCAAATGCTGGTGAGGATGTAGAGCGACAGGAATTCTCATACATAGTTGGTCAGAATGCATAATTTTACAGCCACTTTGGAAGGCAGTTTGGTAGTTTCTTACAAAACTAAACTTACTCTTAACACTAGATCCAGTAATCACATTTCTTGGTACTTACCTAAAGAAACTGAAAACTGATGTTCACACAAAAAATATGCACACAGATGTTTATAGCAGCTTTATTCATAATTGATAATAATTGGAATCAACCAAGTTCTTTAGTAGGTGAATGGAATAAATAAACTGTGGTAATCCAGACAATGGAATGTTATTCGATGTTAAAAAGAAATGTGCAATCAAGCCATGAAAAGACACAGAGAAACCTTAAATACATATTTCACTAAGTAAAAGAAGCCAAT
>NW_005297610.1:0-645 GCF_000412655.1 Myotis brandtii
TAAAGGTCATATTTTTGGATTATTCAAGGTTAATGATGCAAAGCAGATACTCATAGAAAAATGCCTCTGAACTAAAAAGCAAAGTCACTTTAATGATAAGAAATCATTCCTCATGCTTCCTGTGCAAATGTAGAAAAATATCTGCATTGGAAAGGTCTAGTGCAATTGTGAGAAATAAGAAACCTTGAACTTGAGCTCCATGTACCTCTGAACATGTGAGCATTCTAACATTCTTCCTGATGTATTGGGCTCTTCACCAGTGTGGGCATTTGCTTTCTACAAGGGCAGAATTCATACTGGGTTATCTCTAAATAAAGATGTTTGGTTAAACATACAAACACTTGTTTTTTTCAAGACAGCTTTTTAGCAAATTATAGAGCAGCATGTGGTGAGTGTCAGGGTTTGATAGCTACAGCAAACAGTCTGGTGTTTATCCAATGACCCTGCACTATCACCCACTTTGCATGATGCAGACATGAAAGATGATATAGAGTGGCCACTGGAACACCATCCACTGATTTGGCATTATGTGGGTTTTCTCAATCTGTTCTGGGAAGATGTCACATAGTGGTAAACCTTTATATGGAAACCTGGCAACAATGAACTGGTCACATGTTGGAGAAAAATAGTTTTTGTGTTTTTTTT
>NW_005297611.1:0-645 GCF_000412655.1 Myotis brandtii
GGTCATTTGGCAGTTCCACAGTAACTCAACCACAGAATTACCACGTCACCCAGAAATCCCACTCCTAGGTATCCACTCAAACAATTGAAAATGGGTGTCCAACGAAAGCTTGGACACAAATGCTCACAGCAGCACGATTCCAGTAGCCAAAAGGTAGAAGCAACCCAAATGTCCATCCGCTGATGAAGAGATCAATAATACGTGGCGTCGTCACACAACGGGATGTTATTCCGCCACAAGAAGGACCAGCACAGGGACAGACACTGCCACACAGAGGAACCCTGAAGACATGCGAAGTGAAGGAAGCCACAGCATTTACAAAGAAGCCACGTGTATGATTCCATTCCTATGAGAAGTCCAGACAGTAAGCAGATTAGCGGTGGCCAGGGGTTGGGAGGAAAAGGGGGTAGGAAGTGACTGCTTAATGGACATGGGGTTCCTTTCGGGGTGATGAAATGTTCCGGAACTAGACTGTGGTGGTGGCTGCACAACACTGCAAATACACTACCTGCCACCGAACTGTACACTTGAAAATGGTTAAAACGGTAAATTTCATGTTAATGTATATTTTACCACAATAAAAAAAAAGTTACAATGAAAAAAAAACAGAATAATTTCTAAAACTGATCTTTCAAAGGAGTTTAA
>NW_005297612.1:0-645 GCF_000412655.1 Myotis brandtii
TGCTAATACAGATTCACCAGGCAAAATGCCTCTAAGCTATGATCCTTGCTCTTACATTGAGGTTGGGGATTTGTAGATAAAGACAATGAAGGTCCATGAAGTTCATCACCTGGGCAAGGTCAGGAGGCGTGGATGTGGTGGGGGCAGTGACCAGGACCCAGGCACCGACTCCTGGTCTGTTGGGCTCCCACACTCAGTTCCTCCAGGGCCCGGCAGGTAATGGGGATGAAGGAAGCTGGCTGGATGGGGTCTGCGGTGCCCTGGAGAACAGGGTCACCATTGAAAAGGGCGGCAGTGATCCAGCTGTAGACTAGGCCAGACTCACCCCAAGAGGGATACGAACTTCACTGAAGAACTGAAGGACTTCAGTTTCTTCAAAGTAGCCCCCTAACATCCCCAAGTCAAACTGTCTAGTTGGTTCAAAGCACATTTAATGGCCACAACTATTTAATTTGTTAGCTATCCACTGTACGCCCAGTGCTGTGGTAGGGAGACAAGAGAGACAGGCCTCCATCCCTCGGAGCTTACATTCTAACCACCTGTCCTTTCTGGTGATTGATCCTCTTCGGCATGTGGTCTGCCATGACTTCCTAGATCGTTTTCTCCGTCCCATATCATATCCAGACACATTCTCCAATACACCCT
>NW_005297613.1:0-645 GCF_000412655.1 Myotis brandtii
CCTGGAGTTCATTTAGAAGCTCCCTGATGGTGAATCTGTAGCTCTCAGTGTTTTCACCCAAACCATCTGATTTTCTTCCTTTGATTTGGAAAATGCAGGCCCATAGGGAAACCTTGACAATCCTGCAGGCCTCACAGCTGATGTGGCCCAAGCTGTGCAGACCACGTTGGTATCCTGCTGCCTGGAGTTACTGCGCTTGGGAAATAAACTGCTCTTTTTGTGAAAGGCAGGCCCCCGACTACAGTGACAAATGGGCTCTACAGTTCATTCATTCCAGAGGATGCTCTCAGCTTCCAGATGGGAGCACCATCAAATAGGTTGCAGGCGGAGAGAGAAAAGGAAAAATTAAAGCCATTAATATGCTAGAAGGAATAAAGAAACTGGTTCTTTAAGATTGGGTCCCCAGGATGCGACTCAGGTTCCTGAAGCCAGGGACCATGCACTTTCTTTCCCATCACCTATGAGCCCAACATTTTGGTCAAAGGCAGGCAGGGCCCAATCCCCTGGACCACAGGAGCCTAACACACACTCGTTTTCTGCCTCCTCACTGAGCCCTTTCTAAGCCAGGGGAGCCTCACTATTGCTATACCCGAGGGAATCCATTCATTTAAATCAAACTGTGAGCAGCACTAGAAATAATGTTAA
>NW_005297614.1:0-645 GCF_000412655.1 Myotis brandtii
GACAAGATGAAATTTAACTGACCACTGACAAAGTGGGACAAGAGCACTCCAGATAAAGGGATCAACACTAGCAAGGATACAGAGGTATGAAGCTTCTGGGATATATTTGAAATAAAGTGGTTGTGATGTAGCCTGGGTATAGGATAAAGAACCACAGAAGAGTAAGTCAGGGAGGTAGGCTGAGGTAATTTCTAAAGGCTTGAATCCCTTGAAATCTATTCAATGAGAAGTCCTCTTTGCTTTTACAGCAGCTCTATTATGCTACTTTTAAAACTTCTGTATTACATATTTTTGTTAACTATCTATAAGTCTGTCTCACTTAATGGACAGGGAAATCCCTAATGATTAGAAATCATGCCTTAATTTACTCTGGCTTCTCAGGGCCCAGTGCAAAATGTGTAATACATAGAATATGCCCCCTAAGAGTTTGTTGACTTTGAATTACTAAAATGAATTCAGTTAAGACCACAGAATCCAGAGAGATGCTGGTAATCTACTACAAATGACCTGCAAGTATGATAATAAACTTCCTTACCCTTACTTACTTTCTCTTGAACCACTGATATTGTAAAGAGACTTAAAAAGAATTGTTTTTTAAATTGAAGTTTGGAGCCCTGGCCGGGTAGCTCAGTTGGTTAGAGCATC
>NW_005297615.1:0-645 GCF_000412655.1 Myotis brandtii
GGGCTGTGCGGCCCACGCCCGCGGTGCCATCCGTAGCCGTGGTAGGAAGTTTCTTCTCCTCTCTGCCTCGGTTTCCCCGCCGTTAAGACGGAGATGAGTTCCTGCCTTGTAGGATGAGGACGGCGCTCAGGGAGGACACAGGAGGGTGGCTGCTGTCCTCGTCGTCATCATCATTTCAAGTTGAGGCTCCCCGAGTGCCAGGCAGCGTGCTCTGCGCCTGACGTGCCTTTATCTTGTTTAGTCGTCTCGTTGGCCCCATGATATTACCTGGTTATTCCCACGATCCCATGTCTCAGATGAGAAACCCGGGGCTCGGACACGTGGCTGGGGCTCACCCCAGACCAGGCGACTGGTCAGCTGGAGCCTGGACCGCCCCCCGCGGAGCTTGACTTCACATCCCCTGTGATATGGGAGGTGCGAGTTTTGCACCCAATTCACAGATGAGGAAATGGAGGCTCCAAGAGTCAGGAAGGTGCCTGTGGGGAGGAGGAGGTTCTGCCAGCGTGTGGGCCTAGCAGCGACCTCTGAGAAGGGAGCGAAGGCAGCTGGGCTTCCAAGACGTCGTCATGCCCCTGCTGATCCCGGCTCCGCCTCACCTCTGCTGTCGGGAGAGCAGGCCTCTTGTGTGACTTTCTTTTCCAGACA
>NW_005297616.1:0-645 GCF_000412655.1 Myotis brandtii
AATCTTCCTTTAATTTTATAAAATACTTTCTTTTCTTTTTGTTACTGTTGGTTTTTATAGCCAACAAACAGAAAACACAATAAATTATTGAAATTGTTACCAGAGAGCAAGTAATAGGTATTATTCCCTGTGGAATATGATGTGTTTGAAATTAAATACTGAGATGCCTTTCAAAGAATGGCAATGAGCATCCAACTCATATTTCAAAATGGTAAAACAACAGTCTATTTTAGGAAGTTGAGAAACAGTTGCTGAAACTACTGCTTAGGCAGTTTCTTGAAGGAGATGCTCGGAGCCACTGGATAGTTGTGGCCATAAGATGTCTTCAAAGTTAGTATAGATATTGAACCCCAGGTTTAAGGAAGCCGATTGGACATTACTGAAAAACACGTGAGGCATGTACACACTCAAATACCAAGTGGAGAATCTAGCTTCAGGTTAAAACTCCGTGTGTGATTTTTCAGGTCTGATCGTAGCTAATTATAAGTGCTTTCCCGGCAGGCCTTATGGGGGAAAACTAGCCCTCCACCCCGGGATACACACACCAGATCTGCCGCATAGCAGATGCATGGCAGTTTCTCTCTTCTTTCTTTTTTTTTTCTTTAATCTCTTTATTGGTTAAGGCATTACAAATGTGTCCTCATC
>NW_005297617.1:0-645 GCF_000412655.1 Myotis brandtii
TTTCTACTCCTTTTCTGGTTAGAATTACCTGAAAAAAATTTTTTTTCCTCTCTCCTAATCCCTTTCACAGGAGGCTCTCAGGCTGAGAGACTCATTACTTCTCTCTCTTGTTTCCCCTTGCAGAATCAGATACAGGCTGAGAAACAAAGGATACACACAGAATTTAATCAGCTTAGAAGCATCCTGGACAGTGAAGAGCAAAGAGAACTGCAGAAATTGGAGGAAGAGGAGACGAAGACCCTGCAGGACTTAGCTGAGGCTGAGAATGAACTGGTTCAGCAGAGCCAGTTGCTGAAAGAGCTCATCTCAGATCTGGAGCGTCGCAGTGAATGGTCAGCCATGGAGCTGCTGCAGGTAAAAAGGGTGACCCAATCTGAGATTCTTAAAACACAGTCTAAATTGCCTTCCCATCTGTGCCCGTGGGCTCTAATCCTGGTGTTGACATTAAAAGGTTCCTTTGACCTTGTAGAGCACCTGAGAATAAAGTCAACAGATAGGGAAGAAAAGAGAATCATGAAACACAAAAAGGCCAGGATTTGATCTGTCAGATCCATCTGTGACTAAAGGAACATCTCTCTGGACACATTTTTTTTTTAACTCTCTGTTAATACAGAGAACAAAACATTCCTTTGGTTGTAAACCTGG
>NW_005297618.1:0-645 GCF_000412655.1 Myotis brandtii
GTTGCTTCTACATTTTAGCTATTGTGAATAATGCTACGCTGAACACAGGTGTACTTTCTATTACGTATCTTTGTCATATTTATAGTTTTATAACTTTATTAAATTTATAAAAACTGCTATTTTAAACAGATTTTGAAATAGCCACTACACGTAAGAAAAAGGTGTTGCGTCTCACTGGTAAATGAAGAAACCCAAGTTAAAGCAGTGAGCTGTTGATTTTTCACCTGACAGCTTGGCTAAGGTGAAAACCATGGATAATATCCAGTGTTGTCGAGAGTGTAGGGGCTCGGCCTCTGTACACATCGCCCTCAGGATGGAAGAGCCTTAAAATCCATGCACACTCCTTGGCCTGCCGTTGCATTTCTAGAGATTTAGCCTAAGGAAACAGATGAGCACTCACAGATGTACAAGAACGTCCACTGTAGTGTTTTTTGGGACAGCGAAACCCACAGCACTCTAAAAGGCCTTCAGTGGGCAGGTGCCTTGTTAAATTGTAGAGCATCCCGTCAACGCGATGCTGGAACTCCACTGAAAATTCAAGACGTGGACTTCTATTTATGCCACACAAAGATGTTTTCCTCTTTAGACATGTTTATTTTTTTTAATGAATTTTTTATTTTTTACAGAGAGGAAGGGAGAGGGATA
>NW_005297619.1:0-645 GCF_000412655.1 Myotis brandtii
GACACTTAGCATGTTAGCCTTTTATATATATAGATATATTGCTTTGGGGCATAAAATGTTTAGTGGGTTAATATAAATATTTGCTTCCTATGGATTTTTTAATAGTTTAAGTCTCCATTGATGTTCACAAAAAATTTAAATGACAAACCTGATTGAAACAAAAAACACACCTAATGAAGGAACATTAACCCTTCACCAAACCTGTGGTGAAGAATACTGAGGGATAAGCTGTTTATCAATGTCCCTACTACCATTACTAAATTCTTTAGATAGTGACTCCTAAGAAGACTATAAAAAGCAGTGCTTTAAGGAAAGGTCTATGTTTTAATTTATCTTTGTTGTCATTTCTCAAAAGGATCTTTTATACAAAACTTCTTCTACTTGTGTGGAAAAGAGACAGTAAGTGCTAGCTTAGGAGTCAGGAGATCTGGCCTTTAGTCTTCACCACTAACAAAGCTGTGCTCCTGAATGAGTCACTAACCTTCGGGAAGAAAAATGAGGCACAAAGAGCTAATCCTTGAAACTTCTTCCTGGATGTTAGTGCAAGTCCGGGCAGAGCCACAGCATCTACCAAGACACAGGGATGGGCATGGCTGGCAGCACCGCAGACCCAGAACGGGTACCGGGAGACCAAGGAGCCTGTCC
>NW_005297620.1:0-645 GCF_000412655.1 Myotis brandtii
CACACACACACACAAACCTTTGGGTCCACTATTTGTGGAGCTCACTAGATTTTGCTCTGATGTTGTTAAATCTGGTCCCTTGGTGTGTCTTTCCTATGACTCCTGGAAGCTTCTCTTGTGCAGGTCAATGTGAGTCACTGTCCCTTTCTGGCTCTTAACAACCTGATTAAGGCCCAATAGGTTCAAGCCCCTAGTAGTTGAGCAGATCGGACTCCTTCACCCAGAGGCTGGGTCTGCCTCAAGTCTCACACCTTGAGTGTTCCTATTCTGAGCTGTTCTCCCTTCCCCCAAGGAATCTGGGCTCTGCCAAGGTAACCTGGTCTTGGCCAGGTTGGTTTGATCAGACTTGTGTTGGGGGTGGTGCCAATAGCTTGTAGGAGGGGAGGCTGGGCCCTTCCTCTCTTTCCAATGCCTCAGCTCTGCCTCACTTGCTAGCACCTCCTCACTGCCACCTGCAGTGGCATGATTTCCAGCCCTGGGCTGTCCTCTCTTGCCTCAGGTCGCTGCAGGTAAGGTCAGAAGCAACTGTTTTGCAGGTGGGAAAGAGTGCACCTCCCTTGCATTCCAGGTGGGTAGGACTGATACTCCTTCCTTGTCCTACTGTCCAGCCCCTTTCTGCTCACCAGCATGAGTTCCTCCAAGAAA
>NW_005297621.1:0-646 GCF_000412655.1 Myotis brandtii
TTTTTTTCTGTTCAAAATCCTTTCCTTTAGGAGTCACTCTCCCATTCCATGCATTTCTGGAGGTGTTGATCCTTTCGTACTCAGTCCTAGGGGTGTGGCAGAGTGACCTAGAAAGTATGGCCATGTGACCTAAGCCATGAGACTCAGGTCTAGCCCGTCAGAGTTCATCTTCCAGACCACGGGGACTGTTCAAGGTGTGGCACATACCAGGGTCAGTCAGACCCTCCCCCAACTCCTTGCTACAGCCATTAGTAAAAAGTCTTCTCTTCCTTTGGGATTATTGACTGTAAAGATGGTTCCAGGTGAAGATTACTTTCTGAAATGAGAGCCAAAGAAAGGCAACTCTAACCAGGACGGAGAGGAGGGAGAGTGAAAGCCTTGATGGTACTGTTAGAATGAGCAAGACGTACCTAAAACTGAAAGTCAGGTTTTTTATATAAATGAATACAGTAAGTCATTTATTTCTGTTAAAGTTAGTTTGAGTTGAATGTGAATCCTAAGTGAAATAACTTCTCTAAACCCCAATTGGAGTTAGAACCATGTTTTTATAAAATAGACCTCTTGGGCCACATGAAAATCCAGCAGTGTGGCTGGGCACCTGTTTCATTGTTCCCAAATTCTCTACGACATCCAAGAGCTGGCCTGC
>NW_005297622.1:0-646 GCF_000412655.1 Myotis brandtii
AGTGAAATGCTTGGCTGAGTCACAGCCTTTCCTCGCCCCTTGGGGTGGGAGGAGGGGGTGCACGCCCTGGAGAAGCAGCGAGCACCCCGAGTGGGAGAGGACAGTCGGGCTGGAGGGCTGTGATGAGCACAGGCCGGTGACGTGACCTCAGTTACCCTGCAGCCCCGCCTCTGGAGCACACCTTTTACCAGCAAAACACGGCGACCCTCCGGGGATCCCCTGGCTGTCATCTCTTCCCCAGCCTCAAGGCCGGCTGGAGGCCCGGTCGGAGCTGTGGGGACCAGCAGAAGTGGTGAGAGCTCAGCAGTGCGGATCGGCGCCTGGAAGGACCACAGTGACCGGGTCCTCACCACGCCCACGGCACCTGAGGACCCTCGTGAAGGGCGGGCCCCGAGCCGTGTTGAGCGGTCAGTCCTCAGCCGTGGAGATGGACAGCCCCGTGCTGCTTCTCACCCGGGATCCTCATGGCTGGGTGACCTTGAGCGAGTCACTTCACACCTGAGCTTCGCTTCCAAACCTGCAGTTACTCCATGATGCTCCCAGGTGTCACCAGGGTTATTGCAAGAATGAAGTGAGATAAGATGGTGAAAACACCTGCAAGGGTCCCAGGGTCTCAGCAGCTGCTCAACCTATGCTCTTTGTTGTC
>NW_005297623.1:0-646 GCF_000412655.1 Myotis brandtii
CACCAAAGCTATCACGCCTCTTTCCCAGTCTGTCATTTTTCTGTATCTCCCTGTCTCCAGGGAGAACCACTCCCCATTTTAGATGCACCTCCTAATTCTGAGATCACACCACTCAGTGGCAGCATTCCCTTGACTGGTGAATCCACCCATTTACATTAAAAAATTAGTCAGCAGAGGGACTCGCGTTTCCAACCTTCCACTGGGAACCACCTTTCAGCCCACATCTGGGGCCAATGATGGTAAAGTGGTAGCCACAGGAGGCCTAACTCTGCAGCCCAGCCAGCCAAAGACAGCACGATGCATGCAGGTCATGCAGGTTTGCTGTTGCCAGATTCCACATTTGGCACCACTGTCAACACCTAGCTGGCCTTTGGAAACAATCCAGGTATTCTACCCATTGAAGCATCCATTACTGCTGGCATTGGAGCTGCCACCAGGATGCCTAACACTGGGAACAGTAGCTCACTGTTTGCCAGTACATCTCCAGACCCACTTGTGGTTATGGGACCTGCAGCTCCCATGGATGGTGGGAGCTATAGGGTCAGTTTGTCTCCAGGTCCCACTCATTCACAGGCATCCAAAGCACTCAACATGGGAGCAGGACTGAGTGAGGCACACAGCACTGCTTCTATATCTCATTTTGGTC
>NW_005297624.1:0-646 GCF_000412655.1 Myotis brandtii
CTCTTGCCTACTATTGTTATCTATTATCATTCACTCAAAGCAGTCATTAAGAACTCACTGGGTGAGTACAGTATGGTACACAAACGACACAATTCTCTGCAGTTGTTCATTGTCAGTGGTGAAATCGAGACAAAGCAGAAACTACAATACATGCAGTAAGTGCTGTAGTGATCTGACTGCTGGAGGGGATCAAAAAAAGCTTCCTGGAGAAGTGAAGTCCAGAGCTGAGCCTGGAAAGATGGTTGGTGACAGCAGTTACACACCTGGGCGGTGCACAGTCTTATAAGAAACAAAACCGGAATTTGCTGGGGAAAGTAGATCCAGTGTTTCTTTTTAAGCACATTTTGATCTCTTTCTCCAAATCCTATCATTGCATATTTTGTTTCATTCATTCTTAAACCATTACAAAAAACGCTTGGCAATGAGGAATTGTTGCTAACCCACTGGGGATGCCTGCTATGTGTGAGGCACTGTAGCAGCAGGAGAGATATACATGATACCCCTTAAATTTAGAATACAGGCAACACATATGTCATCAAGAACACCAGCTATTTGTAAAAATATCATTGATAACGCCAGACTGTATAGATACCCTAGAGCAGTGATGGCGAAAAACCCTAACTTAAGTCTGGTGCCGTGTCACATA
>NW_005297625.1:0-646 GCF_000412655.1 Myotis brandtii
GAAGGCAATGGCGTATTTCTCTGGGCACTATTTTGTGCATCTTCACTGGGTGAGACGAGCTGCTGTTCCCCCCTCTGACAAGCACACGTGTTTGGAGCGGGGAGTGCAGTGGGTGAGGCGAGGGGGCCTGCAGGATGCTCTCATTGTGCAGGCTGGCTCTGCCCAGACTTGTGTGGCGCCCTCTTGATTCACCTTTGTCCAGCATACAAACTCTGGGCCCGGGCACACCCTCCCCACCCTGCCTGTTCAGGATGCTGCATCAGGGAAAAAGCCTCCTGCAACAGTTGAGGGTTCAGCTTGGAGATCAGGCCCATCCAGGCGCCTTGGAAACCTCTCCCACTCGAAGGGGAAAATGGTGAATGCAAAGTAGGCTGAGTCAGCCCCCCACTGCCCTCCTGCAGGAATGAGCCAGGACTTACGTGATTCTGCCTCTTCCTTCCCACCCATGCACCTGCCTCGTAAGCAGCGCACCCGTCACTCCCTTTGGTTTCCTCATCCACAAGCAGGTTTGGGCGTTGGGTACCACCCAGACTGGTGCTTTCCCGGTGTATAATGATCTATAGGCTTATTTCAGGGCTGATGAAATAAAAAAGCTCACTTCTTGGCCCCACCTCAGGGTCATTGAACCTATTTTTAAAAGGCTCTT
>NW_005297626.1:0-646 GCF_000412655.1 Myotis brandtii
AGTTCTGGCTTCTATAACAAATAGCCTGAGAGAATTCTGAACAGGAATTTGTTTCTCACAATTCTGGAAGCTGTAAATCCATGGCCAGCACTCTAGTATGGTCAAGTTCCGGTGAGAGCTCTTTTCCTGGTTGCAGACTGCCAGCTTCTCATTGTATCTTTACATGGTAAGAGCAGAGAAAGGAAGCAAGATCTCTCATGACTCTTAAAAGGGCGCTAATCCCACCTATAAGGGCTCCACTCTCATGACCTAATCTAATCCTAATCACTTCCTAAAGGCTCCATGTCCTAATACCATCACATTGGAGGGTAGGATTTCAACATATAGATGGGGGGTGAAGGAATGGGGGGAAGACACAAACATTTAGTGCAAAACTTGTCCCTCAAATGTTTGTGTCCCTCCAAAATTCAGGTTCATCTCACATGCAAACACATTCATTCCATCCCCACAACTCCAAAAGCTTAACTCATTCCAACATCAACTTTAAAGTCAGTCCAAAGTCTCATTTAAATTTCACCCAGATCAGGTGTGGGTGAGACTTGGAAGTACTATTCATCCTGAGGCAAAATTCCTCTCCAACTGAGGACCTGTGAAGCCAAATAAATTATGTCTTTCAAAAATCCAGTGGTGGGACAGGAATAGAAGA
>NW_005297627.1:0-646 GCF_000412655.1 Myotis brandtii
AGTTTGATACGGGTGGGATTGCATCTTCCCAAAATCCATGTGTTGAAGTCCTAACCCGGATACCTCAGAACGTGACTGTATCGGGAAGTAGGGTGGTTGCACGTGTAATTAGGTAAGAGGAAGTGATATCCTGTCTAGCCAGTGTTCCTGTAAGAAGGCAAACTTGGGCTCAGAGGCACACACCGGGAGATGGCCAGGTGAACATGAAGGCAGAGATGGAGGGATATGTCCGTAAGCCATGGACCACTAAAGACCTCTAAGAACCACCAGCGAGCCTTGGAGCCTGGGAGGCATGGAACCTGTTCTGCCTCGGCCTGCAGGACCCGACGCTGCTGACACCTGGACTTTGGCCTTCACCCTCCCGACCGTGAGACAATCCACGTCTGTGGTTTCAGCCTCCCTCCCGCTCTGTGGTCCTGCTGTGGAGTCGGAGGAACCCGAGACGGGGTTTGGTGCCCTGTTGCAAATTTTCAGGCTGGAAATGGGAGGACTGCTCGGAGCTACTTTTCCACTAGAAGGATGCTGAGCGTGCTTGTGCCCCTTACTATTGGAGTGGGTGCAGCGGAACATGGCATGGGGTGCCCTCTCCGCATTTGCCCTGAGCTCCTGGAAACAGTCTTGTCACCTTTGGTGGGACATTTTAAAA
>NW_005297628.1:0-646 GCF_000412655.1 Myotis brandtii
ACAGTTAAACAATATTGTCTGAGAGTATGGCTGCTTGACCAAAGAAAAAATCAGTAGGGAAGGAATTGATTAAGCTAAGGTGCCCTGCACAGTTTGTTGAATGGCTATTCACTTCAACTAATTTAGGATATAATATATTAATATTTGACATAGCAGCCACAGTAAAATTTAAAAAAGGCTTTAATAAATGTAAAATTTAAATCCATGTTGCCCCTTAATTTATTTATAGTCAAGATATCTTAAATACATACACTGATATTTATGTATATGTATCATTATTATAATTCTCTTTTCTTTACACAATATTAAGTTTAATCCATTGAAGTAGAAACTTCTAGAAAAAAATGGAGTTTATTTCCATTTCCTCAAGTTCTACCTTGTCTCAAGAATCAATCCATCTATTTCTAAAAGTTATATTCACTCACCTGTAGTTTTTATTCTTCCTTAAATTGGAAAGGATGTGAAGGCAGCTGCTTTGTGGTGCTCTGTGCCTGAGAATTCTCCCTAATAGCCAGCTGCCATGGGAACCTGCTTGGCAGGTGCAGTTCAACTTCACAGTCATTTCACTTCCCTTCTTCCTACTTCTGCCAACCTTTGACTGCTAACAGCCATTTCAATAGTGAAGGAAGAGAAGCAAAAAGAAAAT
>NW_005297629.1:0-646 GCF_000412655.1 Myotis brandtii
ATTGTTTTGCTTT
Organism: Myotis brandtii; assembly: GCF_000412655.1. NCBI lineage: Eukaryota > Metazoa > Chordata > Mammalia > Chiroptera > Vespertilionidae > Myotis > Myotis brandtii. The sequence continues at coordinate 14 of NW_005297629.1, forward strand.
CTTCATTGTAGTCTCCTAATAAATTTCCTTAGGGTAAATTTAGGAGGAAGATTTACAGCATACATTTTGGCTGTATAGCAGAATCCTTCCTCAAGGGGAATTTGCCTGCCCTTCATTCAAGGGGATATGTGTCCAAGAGGTGGCTCATGCTTGAGATCTGGTTGTCAGACATTGACTCTCCATTATAAACTCAGACCTAAAGCTATTCTGCTTACACAAATAAAGAAATATGTTAGATGGCTAACCATCTATTTCAGTTGTAGAAGCAATATGATTAGTCAATGCCAGACATCTCTGAGGCACAGTTTACTATGGTACTTCAGCTATGCTAACCATTTGTTTACCATCCTTGCCTTGGCAACAAACTGCTGACTTGGCTTGTGCCATTCCAGGATGCCTTAAATTTAGGGAGCTTGTGTCAATGGCAGCAGTTTTCCCTGTCATTTCTTGCTTACAAAGAATAATATCTCCTGACTATTTATGGATGATGAAAACACCCTCACAAATACATTTCTCACTGTCATGATAATGGAAAAGTCCTTTGGAGTCATCCAAGACATATATTTAAGGGGTAAGTGAGACGATCTTATATAAGTACATTATAGTATTCCAGTTTCCCTGAGTATCTTCTCT
>NW_005297630.1:0-646 GCF_000412655.1 Myotis brandtii
TTTTAAGTAATCCCAGATTCAAAGCAACCCAAATACTCAGAAAAGTATAATCAATAAAGAAATTATATTTATGCATGGTATACAGAATGAACACACTAACATCACATGCAACATGAATAAATCACACAAATATAAGGATGAGAAAAAGGAACCAGATACAAAGTATATATTGTGCCCTCTATTTACATGTAATTTGAAAACAGAAATACTCATCTAATGTGTTAGAAGTCAGAGAAATTATAACTCCTTGTATGGTAGAGGCAAAATTAGATCATAGAGAATGCAGATGCATGTGGAAGACTATAAGGAAATGAATGATGGGGAGAGTGAGTGCAAATGCGACTGATATTGGATGACTGTGAATGTAAAACTTGGCCTATGAAAATATATGGATGTGAAGGGATCTCCAACTGGGTACCTCTGTACTCTACATCAAGTTCAGTCTTGAGTATCTACCACTTGTGTCTGTTTTAAGTTATTAGAGCTTCACACGTTCACTGTAATATAACATGCCCTTGTCTGACTCATAGGAACATACTCTTCCATTTTTCTCTGATAAAACTCTCATCCCTTTAGGTCCTCTCCTATTATTTCCTCAAACGCTGTTCTGCACTGATCTCCTTGCACAGGCTCTAGTCCTTTTCAG
>NW_005297631.1:0-646 GCF_000412655.1 Myotis brandtii
GGTCAATGCTCAACCACTGAGCAACACTGGCTGGGCCCCATTAGATGATCTTGCCACTCTTGTCAAAATTTAGTTAGCTATCATTTTATTGAATTGATTTTGCATTTTTGTTAAAATCAATTTACCATATTTTGTCTGGGTCTGTTTTTGAACTCTACTCTGCTTCATTGATCTATGTGACTGCCTTACCCACACTATTCTCTTGATTAACTTAACTTTACATTAAGTATTAAAATCAGTGTGATTCCTCCCTCCTATTTTGTACTTCCTTTTCAAAATTGTTTTAGCTATTGTAGTTTTTTTAAAAATATATATAAATTTGAGATTCAGCTACAGAATATCCTGAGATTTGGGTTTGGGTTACTTTAAACCCATCAATTAGATTGGCAAGAATTATCATCTTTACTACACTAAATCTTATATTCTGTTAATATAGTATGTCTTTCCATTTTTTTAGGCTCCTTTGATTTTTTAAATCATTATTTTATTGTTTTCAGCATATAGGTTGTGTGCACGTTAGGTTAGATTTACACCTAAGTGTTTACTTTTTTAGAGTCATTGTAAATTTTAAATTATCAAACATGTTTAAAATTTTTTAAAATTATTTTAAATTATACTTACCTAATCTAAAGCAATATGATTATTT
>NW_005297632.1:0-646 GCF_000412655.1 Myotis brandtii
GTGGATTGTAGCATGATGTCATCAAAGGGGCTCCTGGATAGACGTGACGTGTCCCCGGGCTCAGTACGGCTCGGCCAACATTTCCATCAGGGCCTTGGGTAAGGGTGGACTCTCCTATATATTTCACTGTGTATAGGATGGCCAACTAGCATCCACTTGGGAAACATGGCAAAAAAGGGTGTAGGTTAGGAGCCAAAAAATCAAGAGAGCCTTTCATGGTGGGATGAAGTATAGACCAAGAAAAATGTAACAGAACAAATGTAAAATGCTACACTAGGGTCCTTTAATTCAGCTGCCCAGGCACAGGGAGAGGAGAGCGGGCTGAGCAGGCCTCATTCAATAGGGTGGAAGCTTCAGGGGGATGTGTCTCCACAACAACAAGCGAAAAGCTAATGAGAAAAAATGCTGACTTAATAGACATGTACCATGTAGAAAAGAGGTGAGCCTTACTCAGCGCGGCTCTTGTCAACATACCTGGCTTATTTCCATTTTAAATGCCACATTTTAAAAAGTATTGCATAAGCAATATTGTATTAATAATAAACTTTAAAATCAATTTAATAAACCAATTCTACATTTTACGTTCCTTTTTTATTTTTCTTTACATGCCCATATTATTCTCTTTCACACATAAATACAGTTTTTT
>NW_005297633.1:0-646 GCF_000412655.1 Myotis brandtii
TGTGGCTGATACAGAACTGTGGTGGCAGGAAGCTGGGGTCAGGCAGAGGAGGTAGAGATACAGAAGCCCAAAGGTAGGAAAGACTTTGGAAAAATCTGAGAAGCTAAAAGGCCAGAGAGGGGAAAGACGCTCAAAGAGGAGGGGACAGAAGACAAGTGATGGGACTGAAATGATAAAGCCAGATAGTGAAGGGCCTCCTAATTCAAGGACCCAAAGGCCTCAGTACAGAGGGCCACCAGGGGGCCTCCCAGCTGTCAGGGATCCCCTGCTGGGGGAGGAGGCAAGGCCATTAAAGCTCTTTAATCTCTCCCCCAGGTCATATCCTCCAGCCAGGAATGAATCAGAGGGCTTCCTTCTCCCCCATGCACCTGGCCTGGGTACCGAGGTTTGGAACAGGGGCCTGGCTCCCAGGTGCAGTCCCACCAGTGCCGTATAAAGGGATTATTCCCCTTCCTGAAGCCCGACTCCGCACAGGCTGGCCCCAGCAGAGTCGCTTTCCTCCCAGCCAGATCACATTACAGGCTCATATCTGATTTGGAAGCTCTGTATCACACCTTGGCTTCAAGGCATTGTGGCTTCCAAGCCAACGGTCCCTTCTTCCTCTTTCAAAATGAGCTGAGTGCCCTCAGGTGAGAGGAAGAGCTCG
>NW_005297634.1:0-646 GCF_000412655.1 Myotis brandtii
TCTAATTAGCATATTAAGCTTTTATTATTATAGATGTGAAAAAAGTCAGACGATAAGTAAATAAGTAGCTAACACATAGAGTGTGTCCAATGTTAGTAACGGCTATAGAGGGAAACTAAAGCAGGAACAGGAATTAAGAAATGCTGAGAGGTTCTGTTTCTAGCCAAGATGGACTAACAGGAACCAGATTTACCCTTCCACTTAAAACAACTGGAAAATCTGGACAAAATGTATAAAACAATGGTTTGCAAGTCTTTGGATATCAGATGATGAATGACAGACAACAGACAAGAAAAAAAAATAAACAAAAAATGTGAGCTTACTGCCTGTAGAGGTTTCCCCAGCTGCAGTGCAGGGAGGAGGAACACAGGTAGGACCCTGTGTCATTCCCTGACTTGAGAAGCTGGAGCTGGGAGTCTAGGGAGACCAAGGCAGCTAGAGTTTTTAGGAAGGAGTACTAGAGAGGACAGAACTATTCAGAGAGGAAACTCTGGAGACCTTAAAAGGGTCCATTTCAAGTATTTGGCAGAGTACCGATCAGCATATGCCTGTGAGGAAACTACACAAGGCTGGGAAAAGAACAACTTGTGGTGGAAGTGCCCCCAGTGTTTGGGTACAGCAAGAAGCCTAATGTGGCTAAAATGGT
>NW_005297635.1:0-646 GCF_000412655.1 Myotis brandtii
TGTAACTTTTCATGTAAAACATATGTAACAATTAATGCAAACAAATAATATGCAGTCTTTCGACATGGGATAGGTTTATGTTAGCATGGAATCAATGTCTATGATATTAGTTTTTAAAATATGTTTCACAGAACATTGTTATGCTATATTATTTTATTTTATAAAAAAATAAGCATGCTTTCTCACACACAAAGGGTCAGGAAGGCTTTATTTTTGGAGTTCTGATACCATCTTGGAAATATTTTTCCTTCTCTGCAAAAGCAAATGGGATTAATATAGTTTATTGTTCTTGAGCCAGGTAAGAGCTCTGTCTGCGAGGAGGAGAAATAGGAACTGGCTAATTCCCAGCTGACGAGAAATTCCTTTAATTAGAAATCATGTTTTTTGAGCTTTTCTTTTTAACAAAGAGAAACCTGCCTCTGCAGGTCCCAAGTGAGAAAAGAGCTGTGATTGGATGTCACCATGGACGCACAATTTCAGACAAGGAATAAAATGGACCAGAACCCCAGTTTACTGGCACTGAGCGCGGGCTGCAGGCCGCAGCCCCAGCCCAGCTGCCCGGTGAGCAGTGCTGGTTCTGGGGTTGAGACATTTTGAATGACAGAGATTGACAGAGTTCTGCGGTGAGGCAGCGGCAGCAAGCAAG
>NW_005297636.1:0-646 GCF_000412655.1 Myotis brandtii
ATATATATACATATATATATATATATATATATATAGACATATACACATATACAAACAAAAAGTTCATACATTTAAGAAAAATAAGAAATATTTATTTTGCAGTAAGAGTGGACACATCTGCATTTTGGATACTTTCTGATCTATTGATTATATTAAAGTGGGAATTAGATAGTTGAGAGTAGTGGTTAGGGTGCATTTGAGATATAAGAGGATCCTTTTTTTTCATTCATAAGCTTTGCAGGGAGTATTTCATTATTATAATACTGACAATATATAAGACTGCCTTTGATTTACAGTGGCTCATTTGGTGAATAAGAAACCTTAGCCTAAATTTTTCTTAAGCCAAATTTATACATTCTTAGTCTTTTATTAGCTGGATAGAGAAATTTTTTAGATTTTAGTCTTTATTTGTAAGGTTACACTTGAAAACATTTTAATGAAGATTATATCTCTGAGACATTGGTATATTTAATGAAAACTGAAAAATCTGCATTTCAGTTAAGCAAGAAAAGGCTCCTAATTGGAATTCTTCATCTCATAAGCGAAATAACATCAAAAATTTTCCTCACCCTTGATGTATTATAAAAGAAGTGACTCTCCCACTGAGATGCTCTCTCCTCATGCTTTTTCTGAAAAGCATCAGTTT
>NW_005297637.1:0-646 GCF_000412655.1 Myotis brandtii
CTCAGGACATGGGCAGCATTGGGAATTGGAAAATAGTGTTTGGAGATGGAAGGCACAAATCATATGACCAGAGTAAAACCTGTATGAGAAGATTAAGGTGTTTCAGCTTTGGAATCACCCAACAATAAGGCTGAAAAGTCTTTGAAAAATACTCTCATATAAGATTTCTGATCTTATACCATATTAATTATCCTTCAAGTGTGTTCTATAGACCCCTGGGTGTGCCAGAGAACTTCTCAAGGAGTTCATGAGATCAAATCTATTTTCATAAAGCCACTAAGACATTATTTGCATTAAACACCAATAGGTCAAAAGCAATGTTGGCACTGGAACAAGCATTAAGGTGTTGGCACTAAACTGTTGTTAATGGTCATTGTATTTTTCACTATAGCGCACTTGCAGTAAGGAAAAGAGAAAGTCAGTTTCACATAAGAATGATCTTAAATAAGTAGTAAAAAGTATTAGTTTTATTAAGTCTTGATCCTTCAGTGCATCCCTTTTTAATGTTATAGTTCACAAAATGGGAAGTACACACGAAATGCTTGTGCTGCATAACCAAAGAATGACTGTTTTCTCCAGGAAATGCAACTTAGCAATTATTTGAGTTGCTAGCTAACTAGCTGCTTTTTTGCTTTTTTTTTTTTTT
>NW_005297638.1:0-646 GCF_000412655.1 Myotis brandtii
TGAACTCTGTGATTTATTTTTGGTTCCTTGCACAGCTATTGTATTATGAATCTCTGCATCCTTCCATATTAACACTGCTGCCAGGTGGGATAATAGAAAACATCTTCCCCTCGAGCCAGGGCACGGGTCTCACAATATTTTTAAAGCAAAGAGGAAGGTCCCCTGATTCATACACACATTTCAGCGGCCAAATGAGCAGGAAGTCTGTTTCTGTCACTGTGTTTTTAAGTCACCAATTATGTATTAAATGACTCCTGTGCACAGGAACAACACAGGCATTGTGGGTCCATTTGCACAGGTGGGAAAATGGGTCAGCTATGCAACACTGAACCCCAGGTGAGCATGTGGTAGAAAAAGTCTGTCATCTCTTACTTCCATGGAGAAGGTGTGGGACAGGGGCAGCGACCCACGTAGTCACCTCCTAAGGCTTTAATAATAAAACAGCTCCCAGGAAAACTTCCCTAGCCCTTTGCTCTGTTGAGAAAGGACTTAAGAATAAAAAGCATTTGAATGTTTTAAAAGGAACCGTGCAACACCGTAAATGAGAAAATTAGAGAAAGGTCATTATAATATAAATGAATATCCTGAAAAACAAACAAACTTGCCCGAAACCTTTACTGTTCTTTTTATCTTAAAAAAAAAAAAA
>NW_005297639.1:0-646 GCF_000412655.1 Myotis brandtii
CCTCGGGATGCAGTCTCTTCTTCCCAGACTCTCCCCTCCTAAGGGTGTACCAACAATGTCTGCTCTGCTCTCTCGATGCGCCCAGCATCCTCTTATTCATTTGTTTTATTTTAATTAGGAAGCATTACTGAGCAACACCATATGTGTGGTCCAATGCTGGAACTCGAGGAACTGGGCTGGAAGGGAGCGGAGCCGCCAAGATAAGAAGAATGACAGCTCCCATGTGCTGAGTGCTCACCACGTGCCAGGCACACTCGTGCACATTTCCGAGCATTACCCCATTGATCCTCACCCCACCCCGAGGAGCCGGACTGGAGGAGTTTCTGCTGTACGAGGGGCCTTGTGTGCGTTACCACCTCAGCCTCTGAGACCCACCTCGCTCATACACTCATGTCTTGTTCCCAGAGCCATTTATTAATGCATCTGTCACTTTTAAGAACTGCTCATTCATTTTTGCATCCCCAACACCTAGCACAGTGGCTGGCACCTGACAGGTGCTGAGTAATGTTTGTGGTTTTATTTAAGTGACTAATCCAGTGACAAAGCTGCACATTGAGAAGCAGTGCAAATCCATGTACAGAGAGCTGCAGAGGGCAGGCAGTGTGCGGGAGGGGCCAGGACCAGTGACACACAGCGGCAGCTGGAG
>NW_005297640.1:0-646 GCF_000412655.1 Myotis brandtii
AGTAGGTGAGGTAACTGGTGACCAAGCAGAGCAGCTGAGGGGCATGTGGTGTGGCCACAAACGATGTCATCAATCCCTTGGCTCTTGGCAGAAAGAAGGTCCCCACCCTGGGCTAGAGCGTCCTGACGACGGAGGAGGAGACGGGGTTCGCGGACGGCTCCTCCCTTCTTCAGCGCCGACCCGCACATCCGGTCCCCCCTCCACCTTAAAGCAGGGTCGCCCTTCCCCTCGGAACCCCATCCTCTGGTTCTCTTACAAAGCAGCACCTTCTCATGTTTCTCCCTCTAAGTGATGGACTTACCCAGGGTTTAGCGCTCAGACCTCTTCTCTCTCCGCCCTGTTCCCTCAGCAACGCCTCCTGGTCCCCTGGCTTTACCTCTTGTCTCCATGGCGACTAGTCTCAGTCTTGTGTTCCAGCCCCGAGCTCTCCGCTGACGTCCATCTCATCCCCCACCTGCCCCCACACCCCCACCTGCTGTCCACTAGTGTCTCAGACTGAACATGGACACAAACCGAGTGCTTGTCTCCTTCCTCCCCCGGCCCTTCTCGGCTTTTCTGTCTCAGAAACGGTAGCTCCAGTCCCCTCGATCGGCCCGAAGCTCCGGAGACCTGCCTGCCTGTTACACCCCCCCCCCCCCACCCCCCG
>NW_005297641.1:0-646 GCF_000412655.1 Myotis brandtii
ATATTTTAATTAGATAGCAAAAAATATTCTAACCACAAAGGCAAAAATAATGTTCCTTTAATATTAATAACCCTTTAATAGTTCCAGTCACAGATCAATTTAAACTTATCTTTAAAAGGGCCATTGTCATTTTATCCACATTTCCTATTTCAAGGAACACTTAATTTTCTTATGTTCTCGGAACAGAGTGCTTCAAGCGGGCCAGAAATCAGACCACTAAATATTTACTTTGTAAATAAACTTAGTTCAGCCACCTGGTGTGTGTTTGTGTTCTATGCCTGGCCACCTTAAGATGAAGGACCAAATTCAGCAAATCACAAAACAATATGTGTTTTACTTGCTTTTCTGACTTGAAACAGTTTACATATTTTTGATTCTTTCTCTTCTAAGCATTTGCCTTTAGCACTCTTAAGCACATATGAATGATTTGTTTCTATTGGAGCACAGAGACTTCTCCGATAGTATGGTAAGAATCTTGACACTCGGGGCTAAAACTTCTAGCGAGTTCAGTTTAGTAACTGAACTACATTCTGTACTAAGTCAGTGCGTGTACACTTTTGTGGTATTGAGCAGCAAGGCTAGAGGTGTTGGGACTTGGGAGGTTATGGGTTAAGAAGAGCCAAATTGCCCTAGCTGGTTTGGCTCA
>NW_005297642.1:0-646 GCF_000412655.1 Myotis brandtii
AACTCTTGCCTCCAATGAGCAAGGATTGTGTAGGTAGATGCTCTGTCCAAACACCGAATGCAGACCCTGCATGTCAGACGAGGAGGACAAAATTCACCTAATTCACACGGAGACAGCCGGGCGCAGTGCAGGACAGAGGGCAGGGCAAACGGAAATGTGCTTCTCAAAACAGACAGCAGGTATCTCCGAGGGTCCAGCAAACACTAGAAGATGTTTGACATTTGAAAATGTCATGAAACCTACATGTTCATGTGGACTAATGTCGCCCCGATAAAATTTAATTAGAAAAGAAAATGCAAATAAAATATATTTGGAATATAGTAATATAATGTATTTCATATACTGTTAATATATATTTATATTAACTAGACATACAGGGATACTTGCATAATTTTATAGCTAGAGACCTCTCGGTCCACCCAATCTTGAATAAAATACAAGACTGTGTGCATTACTGCTAAACTTGGCATTAACACCAGGTTATTTGTCTGAGCAGTATAATTTCTTCTGCCTATTACCCGATTTTCTATGTGACTTAGTCAAAGACTTAACTTCTAATTAATACAAACATTTAAAACCGGAGGATTAAGCTTTATTTGCATACTAGAGGCCCTGTGCGCGAATTCGTGCACGGGTGGGGTCCCTC
>NW_005297643.1:0-646 GCF_000412655.1 Myotis brandtii
GATATGAATCAATGACCATGTTTTGATATTTGAAACAAAGTCTCCCCTCCCCCAACACTGCAGATCCAATTTCTCTTTGGATCCACTCAGTTGTCTTTCTATGACTTATAAAAATTAATATCCTTGACAGGTGATGGTAGTTAATTCCTTGGCATAAGGGTTATGAAAAAAATAGGTTGAACATCCACTTGTGGAAGATACTGTGAAAGGGAATCATGAATCAGGTCAAAGTTGAATTATATGATTCCTAAGATCCCTCTCACTCTGGGATTCTGGATTCTCTTAGTGATATTTTTACTTGACTTTTCTACTTCTTTGTTCTCATTCTTGTTCCTGCTTCACAGTTTTTCTATTTTTTTCTTCAGTAATAGAAGTTGTTATCTGTTAAATGAAATCTAATATGAGACCTCTGACCAATATACAAGAGTACATTTATTGGGAGACCTAGTGTGTCAAATATTTTTCTATACGAGTGCCTGTCTGAAAACATTCAGAACAAGGGGAAAGCAAACCATACCCTCCTGTGAGCCAGACAAAGTGGATAGTCTGTAAAAGTTGGAGAAAGGGAATGAGTCTTCATTAATACTTCTGGCCAAAACTGCTGCCTTCTGAGATAGAGAGAGAGAGAGAGAGAGAGAGAGAGAGA
>NW_005297644.1:0-646 GCF_000412655.1 Myotis brandtii
ATTGATGTTTCTCTCTCTGAGTCTCTCCCCCTCCCTTTCAGTCTCTCTAAAAATCAGTGGGAACATATCCTTAAATGAGGACTAACAACAACAACAAATAAAGAAGAGACATAGCGGAGGTTTCGGGTGCTGCATTGGTGGCTTGCTGTCCCAGCTCCCGTGGAATCTCTGCTTTGCTCATTTCTTAGCCCACCATCCCTACCGCCTCCTCAGTCTAGGGGCTGCTCTATCACTTAACCTCTAGGCTGGGTCGTTGCCAGGCAATGGAGCCAGCTTTCCATTTCCCCTCCCCACCCCCAAACAGAGACAGGGCCTTTTAGTCTGGTGTCTCTTGTAGAAGAAGTTTTCCTTTGGGTGAAGTGACCCCACTGATTGACATCTCACTACCGGAGAGAGCCTCCTTGAATGTACAGGCAATGGCCTTAATTAATGACCTAGAAACATTGAGTCCTTACCCTCCAGATTCTTAACCCTGTCTGTGACCTCAGTGTCGCTTAAACTTTATTGTCCTGAATGAGGCTCCTGCTGCTAAGAGACTGGTCTGGTTTCTCTGGGACCAATTGCTACATGACCTGCCAGCGTCCGCCTGGGTCGGTGGTTGCTCTAGGGCAGTGATGGTGAACCCTTTGAGCTCGGCGTGTCAGCA
>NW_005297645.1:0-646 GCF_000412655.1 Myotis brandtii
GACTAACAAAACTCTAGCCTATCCAGTGGGGAATTCTGGAAGGTGTATCACCATGCGACTGTTCTATGTTGGGCCATCACTTCTCTTAATCACTGGATGTGGACTGCCCTATAGAGGGTTTGACCTTGAGCAACGTGACTCTGTACAAATGAGATGGATCCAGGTTCTGGAACCTAAAGGGATCTATTAACCATGAGTTGTCTGCTGACTCCATTCTCCACAACTGGGCAATAATAGTCATGTCTCTAAGTCTACCACTCTTTCTTTGATCTAAATTTTCAAGAATAAGATCTACTTAATTATTGGAAATTCTGCCAAACTTTTGCTCTACCTTACAGAACTCTTGAGGGTTTTATTGCTTAGAAGTTGAGAAACTGACCATAAATCACAGTATTTTAAAAACAGAATTATGATCTTAGTATAACCTGCTCATTTTACAGAAACAAAGGGAAGTCCAGAGTGATTGTATAGCTTGGTTCACATCAAACACCTTGTTAGGCATAGGACAAGGATTAGATCTAAGAATACTTAGGTTACAATCCAAACTCTACTCTCACTATATTATAAAAGTATTTACTCTTAAAACTATTTAATTTTTTCATTTTGATCATTATTGTGAAAGATAATTATTATAATACTAGAGGCC
>NW_005297646.1:0-646 GCF_000412655.1 Myotis brandtii
TATGGTGTGAGCTCTCAGGCTTGTGGAGGACAGCTAAGGTAATTACTAAGGTGTCAGTGTCAATTCCCCTAGATAATTACCAAGCATCAGGGACAAAGAAACTGCTAAGTGCCCTGGTTTGAAATAGAACCACTGCCTAATGTAAGGGCAGGGAAATAGTGTGTAAGTTCTGTCACCCTTCCATCCCTCCATGTCCTGTCTCCGGTTCCCAGTAAACAGCCTTTGATAAGACAGTGTTCTCTGAGTCCCTACAGTGTGCCCAACGCTTTATGCTTGTCACCTCATTTAGTCCTCACAACCCCTTGACAACATCAGCAGAACCCCCATTTTAGAGATGAGGCAATGCCTCCACTGTAAACTGACAGAAATGAAGAGCTTTGTCAGAGCAGCTCATCCACTGAGAGCAGCCACAGGATTCATGCCCAGATCTCAGGACAAACCTTGGCTGCTTCACACCAGCGTCTGGGTGGCTGGATTTCGGTTTTCCCTTGGCCCTCTGCACATCCTCATTAGCACTGACTGCCGGGCAGAGCAGCTGGCAGGGAGAGGGTTAAGCTTCCCCTGGTGTGCTCCAACTCAGAGCCAGCCCCCTAGCAGGCAGATGCTGAAGATTCGGTTCCTCCGCTTCCCCACATGTATTTTGCAG
>NW_005297647.1:0-646 GCF_000412655.1 Myotis brandtii
GAGGGCATAAGATGGTACAATATTTTTCATTCAATTTAGCAATGTTCATGAACAATTTTAAGTGTCCGTGCCCTGTGACTCAGCACTCTAAGGAACTAAACATACAGATGCTTGCATGAGTAAGCAAAATATATTACAGGTGTTCATTGTAGTATTGTTCATTATAGGGAAAATTGAGATACAACCTAAATACCAATAGGAAGGTCATTGAATAAATCACTGTGTATTAAACTGGAAAACTATGCAGCCATTTAAAGAATGTAGATCAGCATGTACTGATGTGCAAAGCTAAGTTATATTGCTAACTTTTAAAAAATGGATAATATGATTCCATTTATGTTTTCTTTTACTTTAAGTAAACACTAAACTTAATGCTTATCTCTGAGGAGGGAACCGTGGGAGGATAAATAGCAGGGACTTGTACTTTTTACTACAGCGTTTGCTTCAGGGTTGTTTCCATTGTGCACAGAGTGTATTTCTCTTTTAATTGTTTCCTGCCAGATCACTTGCTGCTGTTGATTGGAGTCTCCGATGCAGATGGTGAAGGGCTTTGTCACTCCCTGCTCCTGGCACTCGTGTGAAACCCTGATGGACTGGGGGACACTGGCTAAGTTTCTGCACCTTCCCATCAAACACACCAAGACAG
>NW_005297648.1:0-646 GCF_000412655.1 Myotis brandtii
CTGCATCAAGTATATTTGTTCTTCATCCATACATACAAGTCACCTCTTCACTGATTATCAGTCAAAATTAATCAAGTCATTCTTTTTTGTGCTTCACCTATGCCCTGAACTTAGATTGTATTATGCTTGTGTTGCTGTCTTATTTCTAACCTTGCTGTGTCCTACTTACCTTTGTGTCACCAACCACTAGCATTGAGATGATCCCACAGAGCAGCTCAGTCCCCGTTTGTTGAATGCATAAAATAGAGACAGAGCCCTGATTTCAGATCATGTACTCAAAAACAAGTTTCTTGGCTAATTGAGGAGTTTGCACATAAATGGGAATTCTCAAGATTGATAAACATGAAAAAGAAAAAAGAGCTAAAGAAAAAGGAAAACTGACATTGATTTCATAAGTTGTATTTATTGAAAATTCATATAATGGAAGCTCTGAACACATGTTTGAAAGAGGATCTCTTTCCTTCTTAGGTTTTGACAGGTCGATTGATCAATTAAAGAGCTGTCACATGGCAATTTATCTTAAAACTAGATTGCTCTTATCAGCAAGTCATTTGATTAGATTAAAGTCATAAGACTGCATTTTCACTTAATTATTTTTCCTTTGTTAATTTTTCTGAAGTGTGTGTGTGGGGGGGGGGGGGGGGAA
>NW_005297649.1:0-646 GCF_000412655.1 Myotis brandtii
TGTTTCGTATACACACAACGGTAAGCCTACTTTTGCCCCACCCTGTAGTAACTACCCAACTCCGCCACTTCCTAGTTGTGTGATGTTGAGTAAATTCTGTAATCTCACTGAGCCTCAGATTTCTCCACTGTAAAAAGCAGTACCAATAAACGGATGGAGTGCCTACTATGTGCCAGGTACTGTCCTAGCACTGGGGATATAAAATAAACAAAACAGACAAAAATCCCTGCCTTTAAGGAGTGAGGGTATTCTGGTGGGGAAGTTGTTTTTATACATATTTTCTGGTAGGAAAAGCAGCTAATAAAATGAACAATAAATGCAGCATGTTCGTGGTAAATACTAAGATAAAAATAAAGCAGAGGAGAATATGAAGTAAGGGTAGGGTGTCCAGGGAAGGCCTACTGACACCATAGCTTTTGAGAAAAGGCTTGAAGGAAGTGAGAAGTTAATCCTATGGATAAATGGGGTAGAGGATTCCAAGCAGAGGGCACCACAAGTACAAAGACCCTGGATCAGGAGTCCCCTGGTCTATGACACTTCCCCAGCCTGGCTGACCTGCCTTTTCCAAATATCAGTAAACATCACCTACTCTTGGAGCATTTCCTTGGCCTCCTTGGACCAGGCAAGGTGCCCAGCACACTGTTCC
>NW_005297650.1:0-646 GCF_000412655.1 Myotis brandtii
CCCCCTGGCCCCAAGGCAGACCTGGCCTCTTGAAGTCCAGATCCGAGTGCTCTGCTGGCCTGGGCTAGACCCCCGTTGCCTGGCCAGTACTTCCTCTCCATGCCCCATGAGATGGAGAAACTAATTTATTCAGATGCGTGACAGCTAACAGGCTTATCTAACTACAGTAAAATAATTTTCTGAATTATTCATGTGATATTTGAAATAAAGATTATAGGAACAAATTAACTACCCCAAAACTGGAAATGAAGGCTGCCTCATTAATAATGCATCGGGCCGGGCAGGCTGGAGAGCAGGAACACAGAGGACTGAGCACTCCCAGGGGCCCTTCCGGCACAGGCCACGCACACAGCCCCAAGGAGAGCGGGGCTCTGCACCGAGACACACCGTGCTTCCTCTTTCTGGTGGGTCTGCTTGGGCTTCTCCAGGGTCCCTGCTTCTCTCCTCAGGTCTTGCCAAGGCCTGTCTTCCCCATTCGGCCAGAAGCCCTCTGCCTGCTCCTCTGAGCCCTCTGCCCTGCCTGGGTCATGAACCAGTAGACTTCACGGAGGCCAGGCTTCCGATCCTCAGAGCTACCGGGTGTCAGATTGGGAGGCCACCACATTCACTGCTGTGCAGGTCAATCCCTCTCTTGTCCTGGGAAGTC
>NW_005297651.1:0-646 GCF_000412655.1 Myotis brandtii
GGTGCTCAGCAAATATTTGTTTTAAGAAGGAAAGTAAAAAAGAAAAAAAAAAGCATTATAAGGTTTTCTCCCATTCTCAGCATCCTTTTCCGCTTTTGCCGATTCTATGACATTCATCTTTCATCACTTTTTGCTGTAATTTCTTCCATTTCCTGTTTTCATGGAATATGGTATTATGATGTTGAACATCCATTTTTGCTTTTTTATTTTTTTTGTTTTCTTTTCTTTGCTCTTCTTACTGCTTCTAGCATCTAAGAACCAGTGTTGAGATTTAACTCTCTAGCCCACAACAATTTTTTTTTCTTTTCTGAAACTTTCTCAGTAGAAAGTTGACATTGAGCTCTGTTGATCTTTTATTTATTTATTTATGTATTGATTTTAGAGAGAGAGCAGAAGGGGAAGAAAGAGAGACACAATTTGTTGTTCCACTTACTTATGCATTAATTGGTTGATCCTTGTATGTGTACTGACTGGGGATCGAACCTGTAACCTTGGTGTATTAGAACCAACTGAGCACCTGGCCAGGGTGGTCTTTTCTTATGTTTTAATATAAATAAGACTTTTCTTATCAATGCAGATGAAGGTTCCCTGAGAAGAGAATTTTAAAAAATATATAAACATCAATGATGAGAGAGAATCATTGATC
>NW_005297652.1:0-646 GCF_000412655.1 Myotis brandtii
TATATTAGGGTTTTATTATATAGAATGAGAATCAGGTCTAAATTGAGAACATGACTATAATTGGCATTTCTTTATCTGTGCAAACTATAATTTTGTTTCCTATGAGAGAGTGCCTCAGTAAAGAGAAATGTATTTCTTTGAATCAATCAATGACTAGAAATACTGTAGTCCCCCTCTATCTGTGATGGATATGTTATAAGGACCCCAGCGGATGCCTGAAACCTCAGAGAATATGAAACGCTAATCAACTTCAACTCTACTGGAAATGTGGCAGCAGCTTCTTCATCTTCAGACACAGCCTCCCAGTAAGTTTTATATTTTTTCAGTCCAAAGTCATTCTATGTAACCATCACTTACTGGCAGGAAATGTATCATTTCTTGCTGAAGTCCTTGGATAGGCTCAAGGCTTTCTGGCACAGCATGTTGCCATTAATCGAAAAAATGTTTTCTTTTCATGTCTACCAGCCACAATTTTATGCTTTTTTTCATCCTCACTGAGTACTTATCATACACTGTGTCCATAACTTTTGAAGTTTGAGGTGTGTCAATAAAACTAGTGAGAATTTCTTTTTCGTTCTTCACAATTTCACAGCTAGAAGATTCATTCCTATCTAGGCTTCAGCAATCTGTCTGCAATTTTTTTTTT
>NW_005297653.1:0-646 GCF_000412655.1 Myotis brandtii
TTGTGTTCAATTTTCTGAAGGTCAAAATTTACAAGGTAAGGGGTTAACCAAACATTTAAGGACAGTCACACAAGGTAATACTGTATACAGGCAAAGTTGGCCACTAGATTACCTGCATTATCCATGTTAAGAAACAAAATTGTAATTGTCACTATGAAATTCATTGTCATCACTGCCTTTGTGTTTATTGTAAAAGTCATTACCGCCACCATCATTATTATTTTTTGTATATTACAGGTCTGTTTCATCGACGCAAAGATGCAGCCCTTTTAAAGGGTCGGGTCTTTTCCGTTAATGCTTCAAAACCCTTGGGATCTATTTTCCTTTCCCTAAGTATTAACTTGTGATTAACAGTGTGCCTCTTATAGCATTAGAAACACTGAATAATAGCCACTTCTGTTTATACCAGAGGCTTATTAAATTTTAATTTAGACATACACTGTTAACTTTCTTATATATAAATAAAACACCTTCCCTAAAGAGAAAAAGTAAATCTCATTGAGCTCCCTCAGCGAATACCTTGTACATCTTGAAAACCGAGATAGGGAGATCTTGCAAATGAGAGTACTAGAGGGGGACTCAGAGAGAAGTATTCATTTATTCATTTAATACATATTTATTGTGGATCTATTATATACTAGACATG
>NW_005297654.1:0-646 GCF_000412655.1 Myotis brandtii
AACTTTGCATGTCACAGGTATGTGTTTTAACCAGCCTTTTTAATGTGATGCTTGCCTCCCTGCCTTTGTCATCTGATGCCATGCCTCATACCTTCTGCATTTCCATCACTACCACTCACTCACCTGGCATTTAGGAACAACGTGCTACTTTCGTGACAGGTAAAGAGTGGAAAGATGTGCTTCCTTCCTGCGGAGCTGCCAGTGTCCCTGTGGGAGACTCATGAGAATGAACTACAGTAGTCGACATCCTTCAGGACAACCTGTCCCCAGAGCTTAAAGTCCTGGCAGGGTTGCACAGCACTTCAGGATTAGACGTAATTATCGTTTTCTCCCAATTGCCATGTAATTTTTATTTAAAAGCCCCAGTATTCCACGAGCAAGAACAAATTCCTCTCATAAGCCGTTAGTGAGCACCTTTTAGCCACTGTCCTGCCAGCCTCGCGAGGGGGGCTGTGGGACCCGGGGCAACAGCTGTAACGCAACCTTCTTACCCAGGGGCCTGGGAGCGAGCGCCCCACTCTCTCTGAAGGGGTCAGTGATGTCTTCACAGAAGAGTCCAGGCTGGAGCTCAAACCAGATGCCCAGAGACTGAGGCTGGGAGGAAGTTAGAATCCCAGGACCCGGGAGAGCCCCGCTGTTTGGGGGG
>NW_005297655.1:0-646 GCF_000412655.1 Myotis brandtii
CTTCTTTATGAGTATTTGTATTCTTTATGGAGTCACTTGTTCATATGATTGGCCTTTTTTTCACCCTAAATTTCATTCCCCCCCTATTGATTTATAAATCCAATCTAGGATATGGAGGTGGCAAGATGACAGACTGGATTCAAACTCCCTGGGTTTATGTATGGGCACTGTTCATGCATGTCTCATGCTTATGTTCTGCCACTTGTTAACGGTGACTACTAGCCAGTTACCTAGCCATCTTTCCCTCAAAAGACAATTATAATAGAACCACCCCTTGGGTCTCTAATGAAATAGCACTTGTAAACCAGTGAGAACAGTGCCCTTAAAGAAGAAGCACTCATAATATTAGTTATTATATCATGGATATTAGCACTTTGTTATATATATTACACATATTTTTCCAATTTACCTTTTTTTGGGGGTCAACTTTATTTGTGAGGTTTTGATACATGTAAAACTTTTGGTGAAAATGACTGGAACAAATCCACAAAAGTGAAAAGAAACTATTAAAAATGCTTGTTTAGAACAGGTATGCAGTTAATAGCAGTGATAAAATCTATGTAAGTAAAAAGACATCCACGACTCTTTCGATGACATTTCATTTATTCTTTTATCTATACACTAGAGGCCCAGTGCACAAAATTTG
>NW_005297656.1:0-646 GCF_000412655.1 Myotis brandtii
AAAACATTTCAAAGATAATTAATGCCAGCCCTTCTCAGACTCTTCCAACATATTGAAGAGGAGGGAAAACTCCCAAAGTTATTTTACAAGGCCAGCATTACTTTGATACCAAAGCCAGATCAGGATACTACAAGAAAAGAAAACTATAGGCCAAAATCCCTACTAAATATAGATTCAAAAATTCTCAAGGAAATACTAGCAAACAATACTCAACAGAACATTGATTAAAAGGCTCATATACTGTGATCAAGTGGATTTATCCCTGGTTGCCAAGGTATTTCAACATACACAAACCAATAAATGTGCTACACCATATTAATAGAATGAGAGATAAAAGGCATTTGATCATCTACATAAAGAAAAAGCATCCAACCCAAATACGCATCAAGAAGAAAAGGAAGATATTCACATCATGAAATACTATCACCATGGAAATGAAGGAATTTCAACTCCATGCGTAACCATCCACAATATCCTATTTTGCATCTCATCTTGTAACTACAAAGAAATAAAATATTTTTTAAAAAAACATATATCCCCATTGCCTAATACAATGCTTCTCAAACTATCTGGGTCAAAAAACAAAACAAAAACAAACACAATTTATTTGTTTGTTTTTCCCAATTCCTGGTATGCTGATAGTTTT
>NW_005297657.1:0-646 GCF_000412655.1 Myotis brandtii
TATTTTTTATAATATTTGAGGAGGAAAGCATTGTTATCTATATACCTAGATTACCTGGCTGACAATCTTAAAGTCCAGAGCCAAGGCAAAGCCACCTGCTTAGCGCAGCCTATTTTAACGGCAGCAAAATATCTAGAAGGTATTAAACGGACATTTTGCTAGTGCTGGATTTGCAAACATCATAACCACCAGTGGCTCAGTTCCATTACTTTGTGGCTGGTAGCATGATTACGTCCACACATGTAGGAACACCAAAGCACTGCCCCAGGACGCAGGCCCCAAGTATGGTCACCATCAGCCAGAGTCCAGCTGAACTTTCCCTTATCTTGGAGTAAAATCCTTGATTTCCACCCCCCCCCTTTAAAAATAAAAACAACTTTCATGTATTCCCCTTATGAAACAGGGATAATAATACCCCTTCCCCTCAGAGCTGTGAGGAGTCAATGAGGCAATATAGCCAAATGTGTGGCATAGGACCTGGCATGTAGTAAGCATGCTGCCAACATCAGCTGATGATATTATTAATCTCAACACCTTCCAGGCTTCAGAAACCTCGGAATCACATTTCCTTCTCCTGTTTGTTTATCATCTACTAGTGGCCCGGTGCATGAATTCGTGTACATTGAAAGGAAATTAATTAGAAGAA
>NW_005297658.1:0-646 GCF_000412655.1 Myotis brandtii
CCCGTCTCAGGTCGGGGGGCCCCTGCCCCTCTGGGTGTTGTCCAGTGCAGCTGGCTATCTCTGGCTGATTGCTCACTGATACCCCTCCCTGAAGAGGCGCGGACACCTGGCCTCATCCCACCTTGGGATTCCAAAAGCCACAGAAAGCTAGCTGCGTGGCCCCCTGCCCTGTGGGTCTGGCCTCTGCCGTGGTCATGGGTGCCATGGAGCTGGGTGCTCTGTCCCTGGCTTGCCCACCGCTCACCGGGCCCTCCTTCCAGGTGAGGCTTCAGGTCCAGAGCCTGGAGAAGCCCCAGTACCGAGGCACCCTGCACTGCTTCCAGTCCATCATCAAGCAGGAGAGCGTGAGTGGCCTGGGCCGGGGCAGGTGGGCAGGAGCGGAGCCAGCCAGGAGGAGGCTGCGGGGCCGGACTCCTGGGGGGGGCGGCGGGGAGAGCTGGGAGCCTGTTGGGGGAATCGGGACTTTGGGAATGGGATGGTGTGACTGCCCAGCACGCTCAGGTTGGGGGCTCTGGCTCTAATAAGGCTCTGTTTGATCCTTAGGAAGCCTGGGGTGGGCTGGGGCTGCCGCCACCTGCAGTGCAGATTCCCAGGGGAGGTAGGCTGGGCTGCCCAGGCCCCAGGTAGGGGGTGGGCACCTGACGCC
>NW_005297659.1:0-646 GCF_000412655.1 Myotis brandtii
AACCTCCTGGTTAACAAGTCGACGCTCAACCACTGAGCCACGCCAACCGGGCAGTTCCAGTTCCAGTTCTTTCCTAAGGCCCTGGTTCTCAAACTTTAGCATTAGAATCACCTGGAGGATTTATTAAAACACAGATTGCTGGCCCCACCCCCGGAGTTTCGGATTCAGTCGGTCTCAGGTGAAGCTCACGACCTACCTGGCCTTTGAAACCAGCCCCCGGGAGGTGCGATTGCTGCTGGTCTGGCAACCACCCTTGAAGAAACGCTGCTTTCAAAAATACAGTAGAGGTATTTTCTATAGGGAATTATTTATTAACAAAAGTAAACCCTTTTCTGTGACCCTGGTGTGTGCTTACCAATCATTTTTTACTGCTAGAAACTGTGTGTTTAAATGTTTCTAAAGACCTTCCCCGCATCACCAAACCACTGAATCTCAAGTGTTGGACAGACCCCACAGGGCCAGATTTTCTAATTTCCTTCTTTTCGCCCCTTTCTTTATTGGGCATTAACTACGGTTTTACACTTTGTGCTTTAACCCGGTACCCTTGGACTCTGTGGTAAAGACTCTGTCTTCCTCTACAGTTAGCTGTTTATCAGTGACCCTCCTTGTTGTGTGGCCTCACCCCATAACAAAGAAACAGAATTTC
>NW_005297660.1:0-646 GCF_000412655.1 Myotis brandtii
CAATTAACAACAATGAAAATTTTAGTTCCTCCATCTCACTAGCTGATTCAAGTGCTTGATAGCTCCATGTGGCTAGTAGCGACTGGACAGCCCAGAGAACATTTCATCATCACAGAAAGTTCTACTAGATAGCATGTTTTTATCTCATTTACTTTTATAACAACCTTCTGATGCAGGCGTAACCATTAATCCACGTTAGAGATAAGGGCCTCAGGTGCAGAGAGGTTGGGAACTTAGCCAAACTCTCAGCAGATTAGTGTCCAGAGCAAGGGCTTAGGCTCAGGTGGATGGCTCTGGAGCCCGCCATTCTGTGTCTACGCCAGGTGTTGCCCCATAACCCCAGCTACTCAGCTCTCTCTTCTTACCTCTCAGTCGTGGGACTGATTCTTCCCATCCCAACAGCCATTGTCCCTCACAGCTCATCCCCTGCAGCTGACCTGAATGATGAGGGCACCTGGGCTTCCAGTCCCTTCTGGAAGAACACCCCCTCTATTGTCCTCCCCACTTCCTGTCAGGCCTATTTTATTTAGAGCATTAGCATTAAGGGGTTTTGATCCCTCTCCTAACACATCCCTGTTAGGTTCACTGGAGGAGGTACACACGAGGCCCAAAGGGGTAAAGAATTATAAATTTATTAGGTCATCTG
>NW_005297661.1:0-646 GCF_000412655.1 Myotis brandtii
CCTTTTATTATATAGGATAATGTTTTCAAAGGTCCTTGACATAGGAGTTTAAGAAAACAGAATCCATATTTACTTGGACAGATGTTTTACAAATATTATCTTACTGAAAACCTTTCTAAATATGCTATTTTGGCAGAAAAACATTGCCGCAAGTTTAAGTTATATTAAGTTGCTTTGACAATACTTGCCTTCTCTCCTCCCCATCTCCACATCCAAGTTAAATTGCAACAGCCTTCTGCTCGCTCCCTCCTTTTTCAACATCATCATATCTTTCTCTCCTTACATCTGCTTCTGGCTTTGCCTTTTAAACTTAAACTAATAATGTCAACTGTAATTGAACAACAACCAAAAAAAATGTAAATGCTTTTTAATTTAGACCACATTTCCACCTGCTACCATACTCTCTAACACAGGAGAAACCTTTATTCATTTTGCAGACCTTAGCTTCTATACAAGCCTTGTGCCTACTAGGTTTCTGAAATGGACCTAAAATGGCCTCTAGAGAATGCATACACTTTTCTGAGAAACACTGTGAAGTGAAAGCTTTCTGTAAGTTTAACATTGCTCTCAATTCTCTCCCAGGATGAGAACTGTGTGTAATACAGAGACAGAATTGACTCAATCAAACTCAAGCTTTTCAGGCAAA
>NW_005297662.1:0-646 GCF_000412655.1 Myotis brandtii
GAGGCTCAGAGAGGTGAAGTAATGTACCCAGGATCACAGAGCTCACAGGCAGCAGAGCCGGGATTGGAACCAGAGGAGCCTGTATCCAGAACCTGCACTCTTACCCCTGTGCTTGCTTCCGCTCACTGTGTGAGCCCGTGGTGTCCGCAGAACCACAGGGGATCAGGAAGTGGGGGCTCAGGAGCCATGCCACCCGGCTCACATCCCGGCTCTCCACCCTCTGGCCGTGTGCCCTCAGATAAGGTACTTCCCTCCCCGTGCTTCAGTTTCCTCCACTGTAAAACGTGGATAGTAATGCAGGGAGGATTCGATGGGGTAAGAGAAGCGTGTGTCACACAGCCTGCACATAGTAGGTCAGGAGCCCTGGGTTCCCGGCTCCCATCCTTACATGCTATGTGGCTCTGAGCAAGTCGTTTTCCCCTTGCCAAGCTTCAGTCTACCCAAGGGTAGAGTGACTGGGCTAGCAGATCAGATGGGTGTTTCTGAACCCTAGCTGCCTGGGGAACCACCTGGGGAGCTTTGTAAAAACCACGGTGCTCCAGGCCACACCCTTGGGGTGGGTCCCAGGCCTGGTATTGGTAAAACACACAGTGTGCATCTAGGAGCCTCTAAAGCAACGGTTCTCAACCTGTGGGTCGAGACCCCT
>NW_005297663.1:0-646 GCF_000412655.1 Myotis brandtii
GGTCAATGGGAGGCAGCACTAGGAGATAAGAGGATGGGAGACTGGTGAGAGTAAAGTGCTACACCCTTCCTGGTTGGTCTCCTTTAAACTTGCCCATAACCTAGAAAATAGTGCCTTCATTAGTCACTCCATCTCTTTCCTCACTCCCCTCAAATGGAAAAAGACAGTCTAATCACACAGAAAAGCAATGCAAGCTTAGGGCAAGAGTTACAATAAGAAACCCATTGGAAAACATTTTGGGGAATGTTCATCAATTTTCTTCTCATATCAAGAAGAGAGAGAATTCACACTGCATTGGGAGGATGAAAAAAGAGACAGCCAGAACCATTGCAGACAGTGATTCTACAAACCACCAATGGATGGGACATCTGGAGGAACCACTGGGAAGAGTTGATGATAAGGACACAGGACTTTTCTGTAGCCTCCAAAAACAATGGAGTCTTCCAAATTCTCACCTACGCAAATCTCCAGTGGCCATTTTCCTCTTCATCCAGACTAAGGTGAACTCAGCCAGCGTGACCTCAGTGGCCTCGCCCTCACCCTTCTTTCCTGAAATGAGTATGAGAATACCTACCAATTTGGCAACAATGTCATTAAGTTACAAACCTCAGGCTGCTAATAATATACTAGTGAGAAAAGAACTTAT
>NW_005297664.1:0-646 GCF_000412655.1 Myotis brandtii
TGCATTGGGCCTCTAGTGATTGTATAAAATATGAGGAACATGCATAGACAAGACTTATCTGTGTAGGGATAGTAAAATGGTAGATTAAACAGACCTGGAGACTTATAGCCAAAGCTTCAAGACAGGAAAGCAACTGAGGCTAGGAAGTGGGGGACAGAAGCAGGAGACCCAAAGGGTTGTTTGGAAAGAGAGCTCCAATTCAAGGAAACCAAGTAGAATATCTGTGCTAGTCCATTACTTCTCAGATAAATAAACAGCTATCCACCATGTTCCCTTTATTCCCCTTCACAGTGCTTAGAAGGGGTTGGAAATAACACCCAACCTTCTTGCTTCAGATCAGTCCCTATTCAAATTAGGTCACCTGGTACTTAGAATCACAGAGGATGCAGAGAACTGTTAGTTCAGAGTCACAAAACAATAAGAAAGTATTTCTTGCATTATCCTCCCTCTCTGGAAATCTAGAGAACAAACAGAGGGAAGCTGCTATATGCTTATGTGCCAGGGGTACAACCTGAGGTTGGTAGGAGAGAGAGACAGGATGTGAGGAAGGGAGAGATTCCCTTTCAACTTCCTTGATGCACTGGTCAAAGAAAGGGAGATGCCCAAGCTCCAAAATGACTATCTGTCTGAATTATAGACATTATCT
>NW_005297665.1:0-646 GCF_000412655.1 Myotis brandtii
TTATTATTATTAATACGTTTTGTATCTTAGGAAGCTTTAGGTTTACAGAAAAATGACTGGAGTTTCCATGCCCTCCTCAGCCTGCCCCCTGAACCCCGGCGGCCCTGTTCCTAATATCTTACACGGATATGGTGCATGTGTTAGAGCGGATGAGCCAATATGGACACATTGCGATGAGCTAATCTGTGGTGTACATTAGGGTCCCTCGTGGTGGTGTACACTCCAGGGGTGTGGACGAATGTATATGACATGTACCCACCATTCCCGCATCATACGGAGGAGTTTCCCTGCCTTCACAATTCTCTGTGCTCTGCCTAGCCACCCCTCCCTACCCTGAAGCCAGGGATGGGAGCATGTCATTCCCTGTGTAAAATTATTAGATACTCAACTAATGGAAAGAACTAACTTCCATCCACAGCATCACAGAAGACCAGTCACATCCTGGAAATATATTTTCAACCAAAACAGCAGCTGTACCTTAAGCATATAAAGAGCTTGCACATATTTCTTTTATTCATTTATCTGATGTTTGCTAAGTGCCTACTGATATGCCAGGACATCAATGCCCAAGCCTTAAGATGTTAATAGCATACTTATTGTCTCAGAAAGTCTGCATCACATTAACACATAGAAAGATATGTGTATA
>NW_005297666.1:0-646 GCF_000412655.1 Myotis brandtii
AAAAATCAGTGGGAAAATGTCCTTGGGTGAGGATTAAAAAACACACAAAGCGAATCTAGCTTTATGACTCCCCTTGCCCTACTGCACATTACTTGAGTGCTGGGAGTCTTTGAGACCAGTTCCAGAGCTGACTTCCTAGTTGCAGAAGCAAATAAACTCAAATTTTGGGTGTAAGCCACTTTGAGTTGAATTTCTGACCTTACAGTATAAGGACTCTCGCTCGACTCATCTAATGGTTACTAGGTGTTGGACAGTCACCAAAACCCTCTCTCGAAACACCAGGAGTGGGCTCCCAATAGATAGGAGTTGCAACACCTATCTATTCGGTGGAGAATAGTAACAGGCAGCCAGTTGGAATGCTTAAAATATGGTTGTAGATTTGAGCTTTTGTTTCAAAAGACAGGAAATTTCCAAAGTGTAAGCACTAAAAATACAAAAGTCGGTTATACTTAACTGGACAGTAGAGCAGGAATGAACAGGGCCCACCAGTTGGTGGCAGCCTTGCTCTTTTTCAGGTATTTCAGGCTGTTTCTGCGATGCAGTAAAATCTTGGGCATATCTCATAGCAATATTATTTTTTCCTGATATATCGCCATGGGCAATGGAAATAAAATAAACAAATGGGACTACATCAAACTGAAAAGCT
>NW_005297667.1:0-646 GCF_000412655.1 Myotis brandtii
TGAGAACCACTGTAGTAGACCTTTAGCATACTGCCAGTATGTCAATTTTTAAATGTTTTGGTTGGAATTGCTGGTATGTCTCCCACTAAATTCAAGACTCCTTGAGGATCAAATATTTTTCATTTATGTACCTAATAATCATATTACCTGGCACATGATAGATGTCACTTAATATCTGTTATACTGATTAATTTTATTGGAGGGAAAGCACTAAGTGTTTTATATGAGCCAGAGATTGCATGTGTCTCAGTTTCCAAGTTGTCAATGATTTTTCGAATTGAGATCATCCTTAAGCAAACTCATCTGTTACTTGCTGATGCATCGAAGATCTTTGCAGAGGACCACTGGGTTATCTAGTATTCTCAAGTTTTGCAAACCTTCATTATCCCTATTGCTGAAATTACAGCTCAGCTCTGTGACCCGATACCACAAGTACCATTTGCTTGGAGTGTGAAGAAAGTTATTTTACTCCCCTTTCTTGCCATTTCTCCTGCTTTCCTGTTTCTCCTCAGAATTCCCACCAGAGAGATTCTCAGGTGATTATATTTTAAAAATATTTTCTCAAAGACTACTATATTATACAGCCATTGACAATAAAAAAAATCTCCCACTCTCTTTAGCAGGCTACAAATAATGCAGTTCAGTT
>NW_005297668.1:0-646 GCF_000412655.1 Myotis brandtii
TGAAAAAAATTTGCATTATTAACTGGTACACCTAGTAATTTTTACTATATACAAAAAGAATAATAAAATATAATTTAAGTAAAATTACCTTACTTCCATATGATCTGTCTGAGCATATTTTAACTAACTACATCAGCCCAGCTAAGCCATTTTTGATGCTTTATATGGAAATGATTATAGAAGCCATTTGATTTTATTAAATTGTATGAAAAAAAAACTACATTTTTCTAGTTGATGAATCTCATTCCTGAGTTTCATTTTATTAAACTATAATTATTAGATATTCTAATATTCATACAGGAAAAGCCTGTATCAAATTTTGAGCTCAAAACTAAGCAGAAAGAAGATGAAGTGTAATGGGACAGAGAACTAAAATAGCTATAGGAGTTCCTTTTCAAAAGTATCAATCCATTTAATATCCAAAGCTACAGGCATAAAAATGAAAGTTTGAATAAAGATGCTTTATCATGAACATTGAAGTTGGCTTTCTAAAAAGTATGATTCTTACTTCCTGAACTTTAAAGTATTCTTCCTATTTTATACATTGAAAGTTACTTTAAAATACCATATGTTCTTTTTTCTTTCTTTTTTGTTTTTGCAGTTGAACATTTGAAGTGGTTGGTATCTGATGCTGTTTCCTGTTATT
>NW_005297669.1:0-646 GCF_000412655.1 Myotis brandtii
AGAGGACACAGTCATGACAAGCCTCAGAGGGTAACCACTCTCAGATGAGGAAGCTTCGCCCACACTCGCCATAGTTCGTGGAAACGCACGTGCCCTCCCGGCTTTGGGGCTCTGAGGCCACAGCCACTCCCATACCCAATGCAGCCAGTGCGTGGTCACAGAACGTCTCTGAAACTCAGAAGCCCCAAGGGAAGCCATGTGGGGCCAGTGTGAAATCCCCAGCATTCCTGAAGAAGTGCATTTATTTCGGTGAACTGGGGGTCAGTGGCCTCGTCTGAACTGGGATGCTTAATGGGAAAGCAGCTGTTGCAGACCTCAGGGCAGGAGCATGGGGCTGAATGTCTGCCCACATTCCACCCTGGTGGTCTCCTGGGCCTACTGCAGGGGAATCCGAGGACTGTCAGCAATGTGAACCCCAGAGCATCGGGCCACAGAGGCTGAACAGGCTTCAGAGCCATCAAAACAAGCACCATTCTCCGTAGGTTGGGGCCTCGTCCTCCAACCCATGATAGAGGGAACCTTGAAGCCCTGCCATTCAGAATCAGAGCTTTGTCAGCAGGGTGAGGGGCAAGACAGGGAGGGTGTGGCTGCAGACAAAACCAGCTTAGAAGGTTTGACCCAGAATATATGGCCCTGACTATCTCCC
>NW_005297670.1:0-646 GCF_000412655.1 Myotis brandtii
TTCATTCATTCATTCATCCAGTATGTAATAGGCACCCACTATGTGCCTGGCCCTTTCCTGGATGTTGGACACAAAGCAATGATTGACTCAAACCCCAGGGTCCCTGCTCTCTCGGAGCTTATAACCTACTGGGGGAGAGGACATCCCCCATACACACACCAAAGAACTGAATCGGGTCATTTCAGATACGTGCTGTGAAGAAGGGAAACCTGGATACAAAAGTGACATGAGGACAGGAGTCCAGGTGGTTAGGAGGCTAAGCTGACTCAGGAGGTGACATTGAGCTGACACATGAAGGCGAAGTAGAGGGCAGCCAGAAGAGGATGATCTGGGATAGAGCACCAGGCTGGGAGAACAGCATGTGCAAAGGCCCTGCGGCAGGAACCAATGAAGGCCAGAGTGGCAGGAGAGGAGTGACGGAAGGGTGGTAGCCAAGGAGATCAGAGAGGTAAGCAGGGTCAAACAGGGCCCAGTGGGCTGTGGGAAGAGTCTGGGCTTTTATGACAAGGACACTGGGATGTCATGGGAACATTGTGGTCCCCGCAGGAGACCACACAAGCCCTGATGACACTACTCTTATTTCAATCAGTTGAGGGGAACAGGCAGGCACTAAGAGCCCCATCTTACCTGGAGAGGAACCTACGGG
>NW_005297671.1:0-646 GCF_000412655.1 Myotis brandtii
AAAAAAAAAAGTTTCTTTTAACATGGCAAATTAAATTGCATTCTGAGAATAATCACCACTCGATAATATGTTATTCTTTTATATATGGCTTGATTTGAATTGCTAATACGTAACTAAATTTTTACATCTATATTCATGAGGAATATTGGTCCTCGCTTTCTTGTGAACTTTCTTTTCATAAGTGAGTTGGAAAGTGTTCCAGCTTCTATTTTCTGAGGGAGCTTATGTAATGTTGGTATTATGTCTTTCCTAAACTTTTGATAAAATTCGCCATTAACGTCACCGTGTCTGCAGTCTGCTTTGTGAGTGGGTTTTAAATATAAATCCAAATACATTAGTAGATAAGATATATTTATTTTGTATCATTTTTGGTATGTTACCATTTTCAAGGAATTTGCCAGTTTTATCTATATTTTTATGATTATTGGAATACTGTTGTCCCTACTAATGCCCTATTAATGTCTGTAGGAGCTATAGTGATGTCACCTCTTTCACTCCCGATATCTGTATTTTTCCTGTTTTTAAAAATAAGTCTAGGTAGAGGCTCATCAATGTTATTGATTTTTTAAAATATCACTTTTCATTTATTTCCTCTGTTTTTGTTCATTTTTTATTTCTTCTCATCTTCATTATTTCATTTCCTTTA
>NW_005297672.1:0-646 GCF_000412655.1 Myotis brandtii
TGGAGCTGTAACATTGGCCATGAAAGAAAGGACTCAATTAAAGCCAAAGTCAAGACTCTTTCCTTTGAGTGAGGCGAGACACTGAAAGCAGCCGGTCCCCTGCTCTGTACCGCCTGGCGCCAGGGTCCCAGGGCACAGCCGTGTCGCAGACTGAGCTCAAAGTGAATGAGAGATATCTGCAGGCACGTTGAAAGAGAACACATTTATTTACACCAGTTTCCTTTTTACAACTCCCACTTGTTTAAATAATCAACATTTCCAGGAAATCAGGTAGTTTTAAATTAAAATATTTAAACAAAGAGATTTTCACAATGTGATTTTTATTTACATGAATTTTCGAGAACCTAAATGGTTGTTTTTAAACTGCACAACGTAACAAAAAGCTCTTATTTAGACCTTGAATCTTTTAAAAAACTTTCCTGTTTAGGGAATTATGCTGACAACCAGGTCCTTGCAGTTTGGGCCCTTATAGATAAGGGTTTTAATGACAGACACAAACGCGCCCCACAGAGGAGCCACGCTTGGTGGGAGCTGACCCCTCTGACATGATTTGGTGGTAAGTGAAGCCACGTGTGAGAGAGCTCAGACTGCTCCGATGAAAGCTGTCGGCAAGTCTTCTGGATCGGTCCTGGGTGGCTGCTCAGCT
>NW_005297673.1:0-646 GCF_000412655.1 Myotis brandtii
ACATGCATAGCACTGGCAACTGTAACATCATTTTAAAACAGAAAAGATAGTTTCTGACTCTAAGACTTTCACAGGAAACAGAGAAGAGAGTAAAGCAGTTTTAAAAATAAGTTATTGTGTTCACTTATGACATTAGGAGTGAAAAAAAGAAAACTAAAATTTAAAAATAAATAAATATTATTTATACAATAATTGAAAAAGCCAGGTTTTTATATTGCTGAGCATAAGTAAATTTCTTTCAAAATGCCACCCTACTAATTTAGTAAACACCATGCTTTTGTCAATGAGAATATTTATTTCTAATGTAGGAGTAAAGGTTTCCTAATAATGGACATAGATTTCAATGATAAAGCTTTGTCTCCACCTGCAGGAATGAAGAGACTGAATTCTTTCTTGTTATTTGAAAATATGTAAGGCTTCTAGTATCACCACTAAAAATATTAAGTATAATCAGTATTCAAGCTTTACTACATATTCTTCTATAATAAAGTAATAATTGAATAAAAACAATGTTGATTTTGATTAAAAGATGTTAATTTTTATAACTCCTTATTGAACAACATATATAATAGAAAATGTCACAATTATTTATTTACATCTTGATATAACTGTCACAAAATAAACACACTGGGCCCTAGCTGGCTTG
>NW_005297674.1:0-646 GCF_000412655.1 Myotis brandtii
AAAAAAAAAAAGAATCAGGTGGAAGTGCCTGGGAGTGTTTACAGCTGACAGGATGAGGGATAAAATAGTGAGTTTGCTATCTGAACATTTCTTTTAGGAATGGTCATCACAGCGGAGTTCTTAGATGGCTCTGGTTTCATTCATTTATGTGTTCCTTCACTCATTTTTATCCACCAAGCACACACGTGTCACCCTCCCTGTGCGGGCAGCCAAGGCCATTGGGGGATAAATGAACCTGCAGAGCCCTGTTTGTCTACAGGTGGAATCAGAGGCCGCAGATGTTCATCCATGTCAGCACCGAATGGCCTGTTGGAGGTTCCGCCTTGGCCCTGAGGGACCTCGGACAGCTGACAGAGCTGGGACTTAATTCCCCACGCTAGCTGTGCCACTCTGAGGAGGAGAACAGGACCAGAATGCCCACAGTAGCCACGCATATCAGCCCCAGCCCGGGGACCTAGGAGCTGGGCCGCTGCCAAGCTCAGGAGAGGGCTGTGCCTTCTGCACCTGCACAGGTAGGCAGCTGTCTGCTCACTGGAGGGGAGGGGAGGGAGGTGACAGAGCAAAGCAGCCTTGGAAGCCAGTGGGCCAGCCCAAGTGCCTGTGGGCTCCCTCTCCTTCCAACCCCGGGGGGAGAGTGACGCTGCTG
>NW_005297675.1:0-646 GCF_000412655.1 Myotis brandtii
TCTTCCCAGCTTGGGCTTCCCAAGTTATTATAAGTGCTGACCCAAGTCAACAGATGGCCACGTTAAGATCTCACTAAAGAGTTCATTGACACCAGGAACTCTATCTTCTCTTTCTCCCACTTCTCCTAGTAGTATTTCAAATCAATGATATCTTATACTTCAGAGGCACAGAAAAGAATGGGAGTCTGTGCAGGGCAGGGAGACCGAGAGAAATGCAGGGAAGCTCAGCACTTACACATTCTGAAGAGAGAAAACATTAAATGCAAACCTAAACTGCGAGGAAAGATGGAATGGACTTGGGAGGTTTGCCTTGCAGAGAAGGTAGTTTATTAGGGAAAAAACTGAGCTTTACCTTTGAATATCTGGGAGAGTAAGTAGACTTTAATTTGTCCCTAGGCAGGGCTAGACTTATGAATTGCATTGTCTATCAAGTGATAATTCAACATGGACAACATATTCAGAAAGCTGTGTCCAGCGTACAGGTCCTAGCATCTGACTGCCAGAGTTCAAGTTCCATTTCCCCTGATATCTGTGCCACCTCAGATATCTGTGCCACCTGGGACAAATGTCTCAGCTGCTCTCAGTCTCAGTTTTCTCTTCTATGCAATAGGATGTATCCGAGTACCCATCTCATGGGATGAAATAT
>NW_005297676.1:0-646 GCF_000412655.1 Myotis brandtii
CAGTGGGTAGGTACAGAAAATAATTTGGTGTGGGTTATCCTTTAGTCTTCATTTATAAACCCACAGTGGTGATTAGGTCTGTGACATACATTTCAAGAAAACTGAATTCGAAGAGCCTTCTCTTCATTGTGTTTGCTGTTTTTGAGAAAGAAGATGCAATTTTGCTCTATTTTTGATACTGGGTACAAGCCAATTCAAGGTTAAAGATGCCGCATGCTTTTTGGGCTTTGGGGTAATTTTTTTTTTGAATTTGTTTTTGAGAAGGTGGCTGCATGAAAATGTCTCCCTTCGCCCCACAGCAGCAGTTAAGAATCCATTGGGAGGTTTTAAGCAAAGTTCACTTGATTATAGGTCAGTACCCGGTGGATAAATCACAAAATTGCTTCAAATAATAAAGCTTTGCTTCCTCCCTTTGAGGAGAAGCTGTGAACTGAGAAAGCATGAAGTAAGAACCGTTTCCTCACCCTGAGGTTAATGCCCCTGTCACAGCTAAAGTCACTGTCAAGGAAACACAGAGCAGGAGCTTAAAACGCAACTGTTTCCATCCATCTGCCACAGGCGGCAGGAAACAAATGATTGCAGTTCCCATCTTAGCAGCGGCAGGGCATTTGTTAAAGTACAAAGATAAGAGAAAAGAAAGGGACAA
>NW_005297677.1:0-646 GCF_000412655.1 Myotis brandtii
GAATTGTATTGCTAATTTTCACTTGGGAACATTAGCAAAAGATCTATCCAAAATGTTACTGATTTCATTCATAAGAAAAAGGGATACCCCCAACTCATTGGTAAAAGTATCATGAGTCAATAGCTAAATAAATATTAATAGCTCCTTATTGGGGCAGTTACAGTCTGTTATGTCCTAGGTTTTAATTTTTTATTCTATGAAAATAGATTGCTTTAGAATTTCAAGATGAATGATCTCTGACAACTGTAAAATAACTACTAGGAAATGTAAAGTTAAAGATGGTGAAGACTGTTGAGGCTAATGTGGTTTGGAATCAATATGCAGTATTATTTAGTCTCAAAATGTTACCTTCCGTTGATTCTAATCAAATTCGATCAATTTATCACTTAACTCATAACCTTCACGTTTACTGCTGACAACACATTTTATAGCTTAAAGTTTAGAATATGAGGAATTCTTTTTTGTTGTTTGGTTTCACCTCCATTTTATTCTCATAAGAGCCGTTTTCCAAATTATTTCACTTCTATCTAATCATCTAAAAGCAGCTATCTTTCATTACCACAAGAGAAAATACTAATGAGGAGATTTGGGTTCAAAAAAAAAAAAAGCTATTGCTTGACTTAGGGCCTTTAAATAGAAAGCAAGA
>NW_005297678.1:0-646 GCF_000412655.1 Myotis brandtii
ATCAGTACTACTGACCACACTTTATTTGATGTCACCAGTTATTCTACTAATGTCTTTTCTGCTCCTCGGTCCTGCTTTTGGTCTCTAATCTGTGACGGTTCCTCAGCCGCCCCGTTTTTCATGACCCTAGCACTCTGAGGGCCGCCGGGGACTTCGTAGAGTGTCCCTCAGTGTGGGGTAGTTTGGCGTGATCTCATGGTTCGGCAGTGGGGATACAGTTTCTTCAAGAACACCACAGTGGTGGCATGACTCAGTCACACTTTAACTTAATGTCGGGTTGCATTCCGTGTCCCTCTGAAGTGACAGGAGCAGCGGTCATGAAACTTCCTGGGTCGCTCAGGAAGGTAGGTCACTGGCGCCCAGGCCCCCGTGAGCAACTCTCCCTCCTGCGCCCCCGTGAGGTGGGACAGAAGTGCCTTTCGTTTCCGTCATGTTTCTCTTCGTTCCCTGTGCCCAGTCGCCCAGTCACCCTGTGATGTTACCTTGAGGAGTTAGGAGAGCTTTTTCTGAGGCAACTGCAGGTTAAAGAACAAAAATGTTCAGCTTTCTTATCACACAAAAAATTAGGTTTGTGACCACTGAGCCTTTGAGTCCTATCAAATCTCATCTGACTTTAGAGCAGAGGTTCTCAACCTGTGGGTCGCGA
>NW_005297679.1:0-646 GCF_000412655.1 Myotis brandtii
CTTGTTTCTTGTGTATCTGTCTCCCTGTACTCCCAGTGATAATGGGACCATGTGTGTCTTAGGTACAATTTCTCAGGCCCTTCACAATGCATGGCATAGAGTAAGTAGGTACTCACATATTTGTTGGATGAGGGTGGTGGGTGATAGGGTCACAAAGGGAGTTGGTCCTCAATTAGAGGAGGTTATTAAAATCAGGCCCAAGTTTGAACTTTCTACAAGGCCGCAGGGAATGACATTTCTTAAAAGTGTGTAATGAATATTGTTTCCAAATATATAGAATGGGAAAGACTACACTATAGAAGAGAGAATAATTTTGATAGGAAAGACTAATTTAGACATATCAATTTGGAAGCGATCGTGTACACAACTTGAAGAATTCCATAAGTGAGTAGAGAGACAAAACTGATGTCTTAAGAAGAGAGATGAACTCTATGTGAGAACAGGACAAGAACTGTGTCTTGGTGACATTATATTAGGGCCCAAGAGAATGAAGAACCAGCAAAAGACCAGGAGAAAGAATGGACTTGGAGACGGAACAACAGAATATAGTTTCAGAACTATAGGCACTACTGGTAATAGCTGGCTACCAAGCCAGGGACAAGTCCCAAGACCAAAGCACCACCAGCCAGCCACAGCAGACAGGAGA
>NW_005297680.1:0-646 GCF_000412655.1 Myotis brandtii
GAGCAACATATATGAATCAGCAAGGATCTTTCATGAAAAATATGAAAGAGTATTTCACTCCCTTTACAATTCTGTACAAAAAAGCCTCAGTTCCACTCAAAATCTCCAAACGTGAGTAGAAAACACGAGTCACAACCTTTCCCGCTCTCATCTTTTATCTAACCACAATTATCCATTTTATCTCCATAACACTTAACAGCAGTCGTGGTGCTGTTATTAACTATTTAAAAGAACCACTTTTCTTTCTTAACTCCTTATCTTCTGGGCCAGAAGCAATCATTGTTCTCCCTTTTCTTGTGCCATTTCTCACAGCGGCTAAGGGCAGTGGTTCTAGTCTTTCTTTGACCTTCCTTCTCATCTTCAGGGAGGTGTCTTACCTATTTAAAGATGATCTGTGGAAACCAAGTGAGCAATCACGGAAATGTAAGAACCCACAGAATGTCCTCTTTCATTTGTAAAATCTACTTTCAAAGACAGATGCTTTTAGAGAGAGGCTGTTAATTTAAGTATGGCAAATATAGTTGTTTGTTTTCTAAGTAATGTAAATCTCTCAACAGCCTAACATAACTGCAATGGTTCTGCAAAAAGCTAGGCAAAGCGAGAAATGGACACCAGCAATAAGCATTTGTATTAACATGTCACATTT
>NW_005297681.1:0-646 GCF_000412655.1 Myotis brandtii
CCCTAATACAATGTGATGAAGAGGGCGCTTTACCTCTATGGTATTCTTTGCAAAACTATAACCCCCGTCTAATCATGAAGAAAAAAATCATATAAACCCAAATATAGAGACATTCTACAAAGTAACTGACCAGTACTCTTCAAAACGGCCATGGTCAGGAAAACTAGAGAAAGACTGAGAACTATCAGAGACCAGAGGTGACTAAGAAGACGTGATGATTAAATGCAACATGGCATCCAGGGTTGGGCCCTGGCAAAGAAAAGGATATTAGTAGAAAATCTGATAAAATACAAATAAAACCAGGACATTAATAGTGTTGTACCAATGTTCGTTTCTTAGTTTTAACAATGTGCCACAGCTGTGCAAGATGTTAACATCGGGGGGGAAAAGGGAAGATTATATAATAGTTCTGTACTATCTTCACAACTCTTCTGTAAATCTTAAGTTTTCCTCTGTTCCATACAAAACCTTACTAAGATGAGAGTAAAAGAATAAAATGTTATAAATCCATATTAATAGTGATCAGGGAAAGGAGAGTATGGTTGATGAGAGAACGTGTAAGTCAAGGTTCCATCCGGAAAACAGAAGCTGCTCTGTATTTCGAGTAGGAAGGGAGCTGAGGCTTATCCCACCACCGGGAGGCGGG
>NW_005297682.1:0-646 GCF_000412655.1 Myotis brandtii
GGACATTGGCAATGTCTGGAGACATTTTTGGTTGTCATGACTGAGCAGGGGCTACTGGCATCCAGCCGGTAGAAGCCAGGGATGCTGCTAAACACCTTACAGTGCGTGGGATCCGCGCCCCCCGCCCCACTTCATAGAAAAGAATGATATGGCCCCAAGTGCCAAGGGTTCCACAGGTGAGAAACCTTGCTCTAGACATTGGAGAGCATGGAGGTTTGTGAACACAGGCCAACGACCCTGGTCTCGCCCATTGGAGACTCTTGTTTCCAAGTCACTGACTTTGACCCATCCCTGTAAGATCTCAGAGTGACAGGACTGAGCAGGGCAGTTGGGGCCACCGTTCTGGGGACCCTACGGGCAGGCGCTGACCCAGAAGCAGAGAAAAGATGCAAGTGATTCCAGGAGAGGGAATCCAAGACATTCTGGAAACCAGTGATGTTTGGGGAATGCAGCCTCCAGCCACCAAAGTGTCTGGTCCCTCCTTCGTGTCTCGGTATCAACCTCTCGGGGCCTGATCGAGGATCTAAGCCCACGTAAGAGGCATTTACTGTTTTCTTTTTCCTGTTTTTAAAACTGTGGTGAAATACACATAAGAGAAAATTACCATGTCAGCCATTTTATAGTGCAATTCGGTGGCAATAAATAC
>NW_005297683.1:0-646 GCF_000412655.1 Myotis brandtii
TGTAACTTTCAAGTTTAGAACCTTAAAATTATATACCTTTACCAAGTTGGACAAAATATCCTTCTCACAGTGCCTAGTGGCCCGCATCTCCATTGGCCTCAGGAATCTCCCAGATTGTTTAGTTTGTCACCACCCCGGACTCTATATGCTCTTCCTCTCTGTGCGATTAACATCATCTTCTCCCCACCCCGCACCCCCACCCCAGCTTTGAAACCAAATGAAATTTAGTGCTTCAATTTCCCTGGTGACTTCGAAGGATGAGCCAGCAGAGAAAAACGCCAGGCAGTAGGATTTCTCTGTCCCACGTTGTCCTCACTTATGCTAGGAGCTGCGTCAAAGATTCCCCAGCTGCCATTCCGCTCTGCCCTTACAAAGATCACACTCAACAGAGCAACACCCAGTGCATCCCTCCCATCAATTCCCACACACGCATCTAGTCGCTCATCCAGGACTCCTGTGGGGCCATGAAGCGCTTCTCTGCCATCTCAGCCATAGACCCCCGTTTATTGCCAAACTCAAATTCTGTCTTGAAGACTTTCCGGACTGCTGTCCATCTTATTACTGTTTTTCTTCCTTTCCTTTCAACGTATGACCATACCCGAGTTTGAAAATCTGTGTTCTCTCTGCTGCATTGGAAAAAGCATGT
>NW_005297684.1:0-646 GCF_000412655.1 Myotis brandtii
CATCAATGATGAGAGAGGTTTATTGACTGGCTGCCTCCTGCACGCAACCCGGGGCATGTGCCCGGACCAGGCGTCGAACTGTGTCCTCCTGGTTCACGGGTTAATGCTCAACCACTGAGCCATGCCGGTGGGTGTCACCATGTTTTATTTATTTGTGGCAAGTCTCAGGTGCAGTAGAATAGCCCTAAATTCTTTGGGCACCGAAAACCTAGGTAAGGAAGCAATAGTTTCTTCACAGGGTTATGTGTTTTGCAGAAGAGAAACTCTACCGATTAGCTGTGCTAACCATCAGCTTTCCCTTTGTGTTTGCCTGGGTAGAGTGTGACTTGCGAAAGTAGCTCTAGAGTTTTCTTCACATGTGCTTAAAAATGAAGCCTTCTAGTAATGTTTTAAGAAAATACATTTTTGTCTTTCAGGAACATTACAAAAAGCCTACTTGAAATCAAATGAGAGTGAACCTATAGCTACTGACGGTGAATTTCAAGTGCCTGATGTTCTTCTTACAAATACAATTTACCCCGAGAGCACCGTGACATCTACTACACATCCCAGCCAACACATTCCCGCCTGGACCACGGATGCTTCTCTCCCAGGGGACCAAGGTCACAGGAACACAAGTAAGTCTGAAGGTGCTGAATGCATGTGC
>NW_005297685.1:0-646 GCF_000412655.1 Myotis brandtii
AGCTCCTCTGGCTGAGGGCAAGCAGAGTTTGGTATTGTCAGAATCCCCAGGGAACAAGTCTTCCAGAATTCGTGCTTGCCCACCCTGACCAGAGAGGAGACCCTCAGTTTTGTAAGCCATTCCATGTTGACCCCTTTGGTCTCCTTTGATGTGATGATATTGTTGGATGTCTGGGGGTTTTGATCAAGATGAGAATATTTTCAAGTTAAAAGACTTTTGCTATGAACGGTGTCTCAAATCTCTTGTACACTTTTCAAGGTGTTTTCACAAATGGCTCAATTAGCTCTGAAAATGTCCCTGTGATTCTTAGAGCACAAGCTCTGGAGTTAGGCCTGGGTTTAAATTCTAGCTCATTATGTGACCCTGGGCAAGCCATTTAACATCTCAGCCTTATTTCCTTTCCTGTGAAATAGAGATGCTACTTCCTCTGGAAGGACTCGGGGAGATCCTGTGCATTTTAATGGTGAGCTGAGCAGACGAGGCCTCAGAGGCTAAATCAGGGGGTCTGGGGAGCCACTGAAGCATTTTGAGTGGTTGGCGACATGGGGAAATTACCTTCCCTGCATGGTCCAGACAGAAGAAACCTCCTGTTTTGTGTTCTGTGCTCCCTCAACACTTTGTCTCTCTTTAAAAAAATGTTTTTATT
>NW_005297686.1:0-646 GCF_000412655.1 Myotis brandtii
GAGCAGGAGATGACCGAGAGAGGACCCCAACCCTGGTCCTCGGATTCCAGGCCTAGGCCCTAGTGACGATGCATCCAACAAGTCTTGCCATGTCCAGGACCACGTCCTCGAAAAGAGCAGGCCCCGGGGGGAGGGGGCAGCCTTCATTTCACTCGCCTCACGCAGACCATGCACGCGACGGTCCCCGCCTCCCCTTCTGCTGTCCCCCTAACTGCTGCAGGACTCGTTTGTAAGGGCTTTTCCTCGGTAGGCAATTACCTGAGTTCATGTGGTTAATTGAAATATCCCTTTTCCTAGAGTTTTAATTCATCCAGCATCGTTTCAGGAGCCACAGATAATAAGACCTAATTTATAATTAGGGCTTATCAAGAATCAGCTAATTTCTAGACCCCTGATTCCCAAGGAGGGAGCGCGCAGGGTGGGAGCTCCTCTTCCCTTCCCAGGGAGCTGCTACCCGAAAGCTCCAAGAGGCACCAGGGGAGGAAGAGAACTAATTGGGAGCTGGCCCTCCATCCTGGACACGTTATTAATTGGATTATGGGAAATCTCAGGCCCCAGGCATATCCCAGGGAGGCACCGCTGCCTCCCTTGGTTCACTGTGAGAATATTAGTGGCTCTCCCACAAAATACCGACTTCTGCGCATGG
>NW_005297687.1:0-646 GCF_000412655.1 Myotis brandtii
AAAAAAAAAAAAAAAAAAAAGGATTGCTATGAATGCATGCATTTGATCCTACATAAATTAGCCATTGGTCCCAAAGAGTGATACCAATTTCTGGGCACACTGTTGGGGTTCCTCCTCTTCTTCACCCCCACCTACACCCCCACATGGAGTCATCTTCCTGCTTCCTGTCAGAAAATGTCTCCTGGATATTGGAGACCTTTCTCTTTGTGGAAAACACAAGTGCTCAAATGCACTTTGGCTTATCTTACTTGTTGAAGAGATACTCTTTAAGAGTATCTACATCCAAGAAATAATGAAGTGTAAGCATCAATCCTTTAAATATATATGTACAGTTGGCAAAAATATTTTTAAAAATCCACTTCTTCTGCATAAAAAAGAAAAATATTGGGAGGTGGTGCATATACAGTTGAAGAAACAACTGTCCTCTCCAATACCACCAACCTGACAGTCACATACTAGCATCTCCACTCCCCGAAGGTGGGTACCTGGCCTATATACTGTGTAGGAGGTTACTGGAGGTTACTGGGAATATCCTTTTAGACATAATGTTTTGTTTTCTTGTTTGTTTTTTGTATTTTTTATGGTGGAGTATGATTTTATTTTTTAATTCTTGTGGAGTTTTGTGTTGTTTTTATTAAATTTATTG
>NW_005297688.1:0-646 GCF_000412655.1 Myotis brandtii
AAAGGAGATTAAATGACTTGTGCAAAGTTATATGTGTAATAACTGGACAGCTTAGGCTGGTCTGGCTCTCAAATCCCTGCTCTCAAGCACCATGCTATGTATGCTGCCACTTGAAGCACAGGTCATAGTTATATTAAAACTACTATTTTCCTGCCTCAGTGGATGTGGCACTTTTTGTGTACAAAGTCATTTTATTTCCCTTTTCTGATATGATAGGACTAGCTCCTGAAACTCTATAGATAACAGTTAACTTATTTAAAAAAGGAATCAGTGAAATAGAAGAATAAAAGACTTAAAAGGGGAGCTTTGAAAGGAAGGCTTCCCCCGCCTCAATAACTGATTGGAATGTGCCCCTCTCCAAGGAAGTATATAGGTCATCTTCATGTTAGAACTGGTTGTGGTGACCCAATCCACTACCGATCTTGGGCAGTTATTGTTTCAAAGAGCCACAAACCCCAAATAAATATGTTAATATCTAGCTCAAGTAACAAAACTCTCTATAAGAAAAGTCAAACCTGGTTTTCTTTCAATGTCAGGTTGTCTAGTATATTGATTTAAAAGTGCTTAGGACTGAGGGCTGACCACCACTTTCCGGCCATGAGATCTTGGCCAATGGGTCACTTTACCTCTCAGGTTACCCCCTTCC
>NW_005297689.1:0-646 GCF_000412655.1 Myotis brandtii
TTTTAACTTTGAAGAAAAATAACAGAAGCTCTAAATTCTTGGGATGACCTTCTCTACAACATATCTTCTTTAGCATCCATTTAATCTTAAAGTATTTCATGGTTTACTGTTTATCTCTGCCCAGTTAGAGTGTCAGCAACTTGAGGGCAATAAGTGCTATGGTTCTACGGCTTCTCCTTTAGTGCCCAGTTCTCCTATAGAACCCAACAAAACTATGTCTGTTGTCATAAATTATAAATGACCAATTGTTTGCTTGATTCCGAGGTTCTGAAGAGATTAAAATTTCCTGTGATTACTGCTTTGGAGTATGCACCAATAAATTTATTTTTTCCAGTTATAATTGAGATATAACATTGCAAGAGTTTAAGGTTTACAACATGTATCAATTTATTGAATTAAAGAAGATATATTTGGGTTCAGTAAGTAGGTGCAGTCCTTGTGTGGGCCATTTTGAGACATGAGTTCTGTCGGCTCACCACAGTGGTGTTCCATTACCACCTGCATTCAAATCATAACACCTGAGCACTCACACTTCTGACTTTCAGTCAGCTGGAACCCTGAGCTTGGAAATAGGAACTGGATTTTTAAAGGGCAAGTATGGAAAACCCTATAGGGCCTATACCCGTGGTCGGCAAACTGCGGCTCG
>NW_005297690.1:0-646 GCF_000412655.1 Myotis brandtii
GTTTATAAAGTCAAAGAAAGCCCTGAAATACTGACTTTGTGATTGTAATTTCATGATTTCCCTTCCCCCCACTAATTCTTGCTTCTATTTCGTATCCTCTTAAGCAGGTAAATGGAGATATTTAAAAGTTGTCTCTATGTATTCTTGATTCTACACTTAAAGCAAATCCAAGATACATATAGGATAATCTAACAAGGGCTTTTTGTAGTTGTCACACTTGAGCATTGATCTCTAATTCCAAAATATGGAGCTCCAGATAGATGGGCAATAAGATTTATTAAATAATCCCTAGAATGGCCAAATTTCTGTTCTGGCAGTGCCAGTTCTTGTTAGCTGTATGAAACTAAACATCAGGTAATGTAATTTAGTCGATGAT
Organism: Myotis brandtii; assembly: GCF_000412655.1. Lineage (NCBI taxonomy): Eukaryota > Metazoa > Chordata > Mammalia > Chiroptera > Vespertilionidae > Myotis > Myotis brandtii. The sequence continues at coordinate 377 of NW_005297690.1, forward strand.
ATAAATTATTTCCAAATACCCAGCTTTGTGGCACTATGCAGGCAATCGAGTCAGTTTGTGCAGTTCATAGATATATTGGTAGCTGTAGGCAGTCTTTGGAAGGAAGTCTGGACTATGTTGCAGGACTGAAGACTGAAGAAGGCATTAAAGTATTAAGCACAAGGTACTAAGTGAATTTATAGCAACATCTGTTATTATCAAGTGCTTGGAATTGGGTTTTTATTGCATTAGAACAAAGGAATATTGAAAGAGTTAAAAACACATTTTAGA
>NW_005297691.1:0-646 GCF_000412655.1 Myotis brandtii
GTTTGGTTTGGTTTGGTCTCTTCACTCTGGAACTATTCCTCAGCCTTTCGTTATTTTTTACGACATTGACACTTTTAAAGATTGCACATCAATTGTTTTGCAGACTGTGGGTTTATGTGTTCTTTCCTCGTGATTAGATTCAGGTTCTATATTATTGGCAGTAATGGCATTACACTTCATGCCCCCACATTAGCTGGCCGATTCTCCCTATGCACCTGACCTCTTGCTCACTCTGCCCCACCTACTCTAGCTCCTTCCTCCCACAGAGCTCTGGTATTGGGATTCTCTCCATCTGGCAACTCGTAGGGCTGGCTCTTCAAGTTGCTTGACTATCCTCTCAGATCAGTATATACTGACCAACATATCAGTGGAGGACCCACCTTCCCCTGCTCCCATGCCCAACAGTTACTTTCTTGCATATTTCCTTTATGGAACTTCTCATGTTTGAATGATTATGTTTACGCGTGTTTACTTCTTCATTTACTGTGTCCCCACACAACAAGCAGTTTGGGGCCAGTTAAAACCCTTCTGTTTTATGAACTTTTGAATTTCCAGTTTCTGAAATGGAGGAAAAAAGTTGTGACTTCCTGTTTCTTGTCCTGCACTTCATTGTCATTTTAATTTCAGATGTGAAATGAGGACGGGC
>NW_005297692.1:0-646 GCF_000412655.1 Myotis brandtii
CCTCTCTGTAAAAAATCAATAAAATATATATATATATCTTTAAAAAGGTTTGCCTAGCTGTTGTTTATTTGTATCACAGAGTCTGCCTCAGACAACGAACATCGAGTTCTTTCTTCTCTGCTTTCACCTGGACAGACGAAGAGCAGGAGCTGGTGCCGTTGTACAGCTGGGAGAAGGGATTGAGATGCTATGACCAAGTCCTCCACGCCCGAATGTGAGTAAGGACTCACACTGCACCAACCAGCCGGGGTGCAGGATCTGGTTACAAAGCCTGCTCGGTCTGGGAGGGGTCTCCTGGGAGGACTCTCCTGGGAGGGATCTCCTGGAAGGAAAGGCCTAGATCTCAGGTGGGGTTCAGTTCCTAGATGATGAATTTTGCCAAGATAATGAGAACAGCTATTAAGATGGAGGACTGATTTTATCTGCCGCTTGGCCACCGAGGTTGAAGATGACTGTTGATCATTAAAATTTGAGTTGAGGCAGGGAAAACACATTTGCCCAGGATCACAAAGTCTCACCCGTGGGAGCGGGCCTGCTTAGTGATGCTTCTGGCTTACATGACGTCTTCGGAGATGTCCGAAAGGGCCTGGAAATTGTGGATGGTCCAAAGCAGTGGTCGGCAAACTGCGGCTCGGCAAACCGCTGC
>NW_005297693.1:0-646 GCF_000412655.1 Myotis brandtii
GCTCGCGAGCTGCAGTTTGCCGACCACTGTTCTAGGTCATTGGGAGCCTGAATTTCCTGCCCAAACTGCCTGCTCCTACTTTCAGGGCCTACAAGGATCTATTTCCCAGGGTCTGTCCTGCTGGAGCGGGTCACATCCCTAGTCTGAGGGGCAAAGAGGGGCAGTTGGGGGTGTGGCTGGAGCTTGGAGCCTCTCTCTGAGTTGGGGAAAAGGGAAGGGGGTAGGACAGGGGCCCAGAGCAGGCTTGTCAGCACCACCGTGTACTCATGCCATTAATCTCAAAGTGATCAGAAATCCTAAATTTGAGGCTGGCCTGCAGGTCATTAGGAAGGTATATTTGCAAAAGCAAGAGGATAAAGACATATTTTGTTTAACAGTTTGAAGGGAACTTTTATGTATTTAGACCTATGGTATGTGGGGCTCCATTTGTGCTTTCACCTAAGACCCCTCATGTGTGGCGTGCAGAACTGACTGCTGTAGTCATTTACCTTTTCATCACACCAACCACTCTGCCAAAGATCCTGGATCCTGTCATGTTGGACACAAGTCCACTACTCCAAAGAAGCACATGTGTATGGTGTCATTACTATCATGTTTGCTCTAAGGGAAGTTTGAACCAAACTTAAAGGAACGACCACCTGCAGCA
>NW_005297694.1:0-646 GCF_000412655.1 Myotis brandtii
TTGCTTCCCAGGCTGTTCATCATCCTGTTAATTATCATTAGCATTTTGTGGGTCCCGTTGGTACAAGTGTCTCAAAACGGACAGCTGTTTCATTACATAGAATCCATCTCTAGCTACCTGGGGCCGCCCATCGCCGCTGTCTTCCTGCTCGCCATCTTCTGCAAGCGAGTCAATGAACAGGTGAGTGGAAGTGCGGGGACTTCTTTTCCTGCTGGAGTGGGGGGAAAACGTCTTTCTCTCACTGGGAGGAAAATGCATCCTTTCCACCCAATTCATACAACTCAAGGCCCGTCGACTCTGCAACTTGTGTCACATAAGTCAGAGTTCTGTTCATGCTACAAAATCAGTCACAAGTGTTTGAATCTATGTACAACAGAAAAGTCGCAGTAAACCTAAGCTTGGGTCAAAGTAGACCGTACAGGTTTCCCCCGCTACCCGCAAACCGAAATGGCATAAAGTGAAGAGGCATGTACCCTTGATTTATATGGAAATTTTTTGAGAATTTCAGACCCCCAAAAATATCCTCTCTTATGCTTTTTAAAAAAGCTTTTTAAATATATGTATATTTAAAAATTCTTGAATGCATTCTTGGGGCCAATAATATATATATTATTGATTTCAGAGAGAAAGGGAGTGGGAGAGAGAA
>NW_005297695.1:0-646 GCF_000412655.1 Myotis brandtii
AAAAATTAAAAACCAGACACCCCCTCACATTGTAAATGTCATATTATGTTGGCACCTAATCAACACTTTGAAGCATTAGCATTGTTTTAATCATTCTCCTATTGGAGAACAAATGTTGCATGTATAATTACACTGCTGCATTGTACTGTACAAATAACCATGTAATGACATCGTTGGAATTTCTTGGTTCTTCATGGTAATGCCAAGTATAATTACCATGTAATCTGCCGAGAGCAAACAAGGTTGTAATTATTCCGTAATTCAATCTAATTATGGGGCAACTGGATTGTTATTTGTGTTCAGGAGGAAAATACATACACAAGGAGAAGAAAAAGAAATGCTCCCCAACTGTGGGTGCAACAAGTCAGGGGGTTTGGAGATAGCCCTCAGTAATGCTGCCATCTGCCGAGATGATGAGGTGCATGCTCATTGGTCAGTCAAGATGTGGGCCCATGATCTTCAATGCTGATTATGGATCTGCCAGTGGACTGACTACAAGGGCAAGTCAGAAGAGGGAGTAGAGGAGACAGATGTTGGCAGAGCCTCTGAAGGTGAAGAGAGACCAGCTCTCACAAAACATCGCATCCACCAGCCTCTCCTATCCTTCTGGCACAGACCTGGGACGGCAACCTACAGATTTCTGTGA
>NW_005297696.1:0-646 GCF_000412655.1 Myotis brandtii
AACTAGGTTTGATGAATGAGCTGTAGGAAGGACCTAAATTCCTGATATTATGTTCAAATTTGTGTGTTTTTTCTTGTGAGAGTGTCCCTAGTCTTCAACAGATTTAAAAGGGTCATTGACATTCTAATGTTTGTGAATCATGGTTTAAAGTGAAATAAATTAGATTTTTAGGAGGGGGGAGTTTTAATTTAGAGAATAAGTGAGTTTTAATTTAGTTACTGCCAATGTCAAATTATTGCCTTCTTTATTTTAATAAAGTTCTATACAGAACTGCAAAAACCAACTTGAATACAAAAGAACTATAGAGTTTAGAAAGGCTTTTTCTTTATTTTTATTACTTTTAATTCATATAGGTTTTTGGGAAGTATTACAAAATAAAATTCAGAATATTAAACCAGATATACTGCATTGAGCTTTACATACTGTTTCCTTAAAACCTCAGGGATTAGGATTATGTTATACAAATGTGTACCCTTGGGTGCTGAAATGAAAATGCCGTGCCCCGGAAGCCAGGCAGAATGCCCTGCCCTCCCTAGGACCTCGCAAACAGAGTGCGCAGGCCCGTCACAGACAGTGTCCCGACGCCTCCTCTCACGTCCTGTCAGCTTCGAGAGAGGGCCACCCCGGGACAGTTGGTGATGGGACC
>NW_005297697.1:0-646 GCF_000412655.1 Myotis brandtii
GAAGGACTAACAAAGAAGGTGAAAATGGCTCAATCATAGACATGACAGAAAAAGGTAGGTCCATTTCTGGTAGGACTATGTACTGAAAAGAACTGAGATTAAGATGACATTAAAATAAACAAATAGTACATTGGAAATCATGTATAGCCAGAAAGAAACACCAGAAAACAGGTCTTTCCACCTCCCACTTTTCTCTCTGTCCATTACTTCTTTCCTCCCACGCCCACTCCCACTCACTTCATATCGTGTTCACTCTCATCAGTAAGAAAACAGTCACTGAATCCAAATGGTATGATCGGTGGTGCCTGCAGGAAACAAATCAAGCACAGGAGGGGTCCTCGGCACTCCACGGCGGGAGGCTCCATCCTGAAGGGCATGCGTCACAGCTGTTTCGAGAATGGAGGTTTGGGGTGGCTTGTCTCTCCCCCCTCGGTGAGAAGAATAGGCTTGTCAAATCAAAGCTGGTATTTCTTCTTTAGTGTCTGATTTAGGAGATTATACATCCGAGGGAGGCACTTGTAGTAAAAGGATTACCACATTATAGAAAAATAATTGGAATGCTTCCTCTCTCTGCATATCATAGCTTGTTAATGTTGCTATGGGGACCAGCCAGATTAATTAGGAAGAGGGAATATGCTTCTTTCTC
>NW_005297698.1:0-646 GCF_000412655.1 Myotis brandtii
TCTACAATTTTCTTTACTTTCACATACCAAACTGTTTTTTAAATATTTCAAACAAAAGTATGCATGCATATATTTAAAAGTCACAAAAAGAACAAATGCTGTGTATATAGTGAAAAGCAACAGAATCCCCTGTTAACCCCAAATCCTACTTTCCTGTTGCACTTTCTTAACCTCCTTGTGTATCCTGATATCTCTAACATGTTTATGCAGCTGTTTTCTGGATTTAGCACTTCATACTACCCTTTGTATCCTCTTCTCTCTTTCTCTCAAATATTTATATTATTTTTATTAATTACCTCAATGGATAGAACTTGTGCCACATGTTCTGTTCAGGAGGAACAGGACAGAGACTTGGAGGTGTCAAATGACACCTCAATAAAGTAACCTAATTCCTGTCCCATTTCGCATTTCTTTCTTCCAGTGCCTTCAACATTGAAGTGCTGAGCTTCTCTATGGCTCACTAGAGATTAGTTCCCTTCTCACATGTGGCCTTTTCCACAGATGCTGTAGGCTATCGCTTCCTCTAACCTGCTCCATCCAGTTTACATTTCTAGTCTTTACTTTCCCAACACATATACCTCCTTCTCTTCTTTTTCTAGAAATCATTATTTTCCAGATATATTCTTTCTTGATCTTTCATTTTGTT
>NW_005297699.1:0-646 GCF_000412655.1 Myotis brandtii
AGGAGTGCTGAGTGCTAGGTCCTGCAGGAGTGCTGAGTTCCAGGACTGGGGCTTGGGCCTGGATGGGCAGTGTGAGAACTCGGCAGAACAGTCTAATTTGCTCACTTAACAGAAATCCGCCGAGCCTTCTATATGCCAGGCGCCCTTCCACACCTCCTGCCCTTCCTGGTACTTAGGGATTCAGGAGTTCTCCACTCGGTCCAGCTGCTTTACCAAGTTCCTTAATGGGACGTGGGGAGAGAGCCCTCGCTGTGAATAAACTACCCCATCACGCTCACTGCAATGTGTCTCCCTCAGCCATGTCCCAGGGAAGGTGGCAGCTAGGCCAGCACAGGATTTACATATCCCAGGATCCTCCACTCAGAAACTCTATGAGCACCAACTTCTACTGCATCCCCACTGAGCATGGAACTAACGATTTCCACCAAAAATGTCACAAGAATGAACAATGTTAATTCAGTGGGATGTACTTCTAATTGCCTTTTGATGATACAACTGTATTTCTTAAATGGTACATGGGTGTCATACAAATAATTCATGTTTATATCCACATATAGTGCCTGGAACAATGATCTTGCATGATTACTGAATACGTGTATGCATGGATGGATGGATGGGCAGGTGGATGGAGAGATGGATGCACGGA
>NW_005297700.1:0-646 GCF_000412655.1 Myotis brandtii
ACACAACGTTCTCATTCCAGTGAAATCAGGTGTTAAGCTTATTTATATGGAGAAGAAAAAAAGGCTTCTTAATAGAAACAAATACATAATTTCAAGAGTTAAAACCCCCAAAGAGCCGATGGTCATTTGATGATAAAGAGAGAAGCTGAGTTGTGTTTATTCCTTATGAACGTCAAGCCCAAGGTGCCTGGTGAGGAGCGGTCCCTGTGAAGTCCCCAACCACCCACCTAAGTGAGGAGGACACTGACTGTGTCTCTCGGCAGCGCCTCCTGAGAAAGGCCGCCTCCAAGGGGGCTCACGGGCATCTCGGGTCCCGCCACCCTCTGAGCTTTCTGTGTGAGACCAGACAGGCGTCCTAGGAAGAGAGGGGTTATCGTCTGGTTACGTGGAAAGGGGGAGACTTTGCCTGGATATCATCAACTTTCCGCTGTCGGTCCCTCGGTTCTTGAATATTGATGTTCGTCAGCCATCTCTGCCCTGGGGGATAAAAAAGACCCGAAATACATTTAAATCATGTCCCCAATAGGCTGCCGGTTTCCATTTGAAACAAAGATATGTGCTGGGTTTCTCTGTGAATGAGTAATACCCTTAATGTAATTGACTTTATCAGATGGTGAATTATAGGAATGGTTAGTATTTTTGTGGA
>NW_005297701.1:0-646 GCF_000412655.1 Myotis brandtii
CTTTTACATAGACATAGGAGGCAGGATAGGGAAGCAAAATATTATTTCCTTTGATTTCAGCTATAATCTCAATTCTACAACTTACTAATAGTTGTGGCATAACCATACATAAATTATTTAATCATTTTAAAATGGGACTATAACACCCACCTCATGAGTTGTAATGAAGATTAAACTGGATAACTTTTATTAAAAAGCCTTGCATATTGCTTTTTAAATGCAGGCAAATGAAAGTGTTTATTATCAGGCTATAATAGTTTCAGTTCATTTTTTTTTTAAATCTTGTTTTCATCTAGAAAAGTATAAACAATATTGAAATCAATTTAGATAGAACTCATCTATTAAACCATGATAGATCCTTAAGCATCTTTACATATTGTCTGGTACTGTTGACCTAGCCAATACATCTTGAATTATTCTTTATGAATTTATGAATGTCTCTAGCCTATCACACATCTCCCTGCTACAGCATTTTGTGGTTCCACTCAGGTCTTTATTTTTCTTGATTACTGTGTAATATTATTTCTAGAAAATTGAACATGTGATATCATGGGTCTTATCCCTGTTCAATTTCAGCTGACTTTCATGCTAATTACATATATATATATGGTCCCAAAATTCATGCAAGATTTGCAATTCAATTCAA
>NW_005297702.1:0-646 GCF_000412655.1 Myotis brandtii
AAAAAGAACAAAAAGAGAAACAGTGAAAAGAACACACACAAAAGTTTTGTTCTTAGTAATTATAGAATTCAAACAGTAGGATGACTAAATATTTTTGAGGGGTCCTACATTTACATCAATGTATACTGATTTTTTTGTCTGTTAAATGTGATCTACTACATAAAGTTGAATTGAGAATCAGCGTTAATACAGAAAAAGTGTGATCTAGTAGAAAGTCTCTGGAGGGTTTCCTTACTATTTCTGCCTTTGCCATTAAATAACTGTATAAAAATTACTTTCATTCCATGCTTCGGTTTCCTTATCATGATAGCATTATTATTTTAATAACCATGTAATGTGGAAAGTACTGGGGAAAAGTTTTTATATACTTTCAAAAAAGTTACGCAGTTTATTATTATTATGAATTCTTCCCAAAGCAACATTAAAACTTTAACTTTAATACACCAGTCTATAACTAAATTTTAAAAACCCAAAGTAACCCAATATATTATGACTCTTTTTGAGTAGAATCTTTTTACTGACATTTTTCTATGTCACGGTAATTAGCTTGTGGTACTTCACAGAGTTTCGCCAAATCAGTCATCACGTATGAAAACCCACAGCATGGTTAAGAAAACAAGCATTATATGAGAATCTTAGCTACCAA
>NW_005297703.1:0-646 GCF_000412655.1 Myotis brandtii
TGCCTCTTCCTGCAGGTGTCTGGTATGCTCAGTCACTAAAAGAGCTTTGGGCTATACTCCTCAGAAGGGTGTAAGCCCCCCAGGGTGAGGCAAGAGTGATTCTAACAGGTGGGGCTATTTGATCCCCCAGGCTAATGCTGCATAGAGGGGAGTGCTCTGCCTGAGAAAGATGGCTTCTGCAGTATGAGGGAATGACTCACCAGGGGATCCTGGTGGCTGACCTCTCAGCTCTCTCCTCAGAGTCACCAACTCCAGACTCTTCTCAGGCAGCTCTAGTCTGCTCTAGACTTCCCTCTGCCAGAGCCCAGGGTAAGTGGCTGCAAATGAAATTTTGTACATCGGCCCTTTAAGAGGGTACCTGCATGTCTAGCTGTCTTTTTCTGGTGGACAGAAATCCTGCTTCTTTTCATAGCCAGATGTTATGTGGGTACCTCTCCTGGTTCTGGTGCTCTGGGATAGGGAGCCCAACTTGGGGTTTAAACACCAGACTTCTTAGGGGGAACGCCCCACAGCTGATATATCCCTTTGGAACTACAGTGTCTGATATTGGCCTGCACCCAACCATCTCTCTTGCACCTCCTACCAGTCTGCATGTGGCCTCCTCTATAAGTCCTTGGTTATAAGGCTAGACTTAATTTGGTTATTC
>NW_005297704.1:0-646 GCF_000412655.1 Myotis brandtii
AAAAAAGGGCAGAATGTTTCAGAAGAAATCACAGAATATCACAGGAGAGAAAGAAGCAGAAGAATGCCGCTTACTTTCTTCTCATCTTGATTTCTTAAGGACAGTAACAGTTTGAACGTAATCAGTGATGATGACTTGCATTAGCTTAAAACTTGCTAATTCCATCGTCTGACAGTAAAGTTCCCTAGAGTACACAGTATCATCTCAAATCAGCCCAAGTCATTCGATCAGTAATTAGACAAAGTTCTACATAATAACGGAGGAAAGAACACAAAAGTGTAAGAAAATATTATTGAAGCATTTTTACCGTGAGAGACTGAAGTTGAAAAAAAATTGCAGTGTGTGATCAATATGCTAATGAAAAATGGCAGCTATAATTGAGTTTTTATAAAAAGATAGTACAGGTTTTTGTTTTTTGTTTTTAAATACAGATTTAACATGTCCAGCTATATCATATCTTAGAAAGCAGATAATTCTAAATATTTAAGTATTTGTTTACTTACATCCTAAACTTTAATTCATTTTTTAAAATGTTTTTATTGTTTTATTTTTTTTGAGAGAGAGAGAGAGGGATAGAAACATTGATGGGAGATCATTGATGTTTCTATCTCTCCTTCTCCTCTCTGAAATCAATAAAAATATATTT
>NW_005297705.1:0-646 GCF_000412655.1 Myotis brandtii
ACACACACACACACACACACACACGCCAAAGATACAGAAATGGTAGGAGCAGATGAATGATATAACATTTACCAACAGGCTTTTCATAAATGTTCCCTGGCACAATTTCCTTCATGAGAAATGGAATAACATAATATTTAAAAAGAGAAACCGAAGTCTTCCCAAGATATGAAAACCATACGAAAAGGCTGTTTCCCAAAAGACTTGTGATAGAAACTACTCCTGAACAAATTATTTTCTGGAAGTAACCAACTTGATCACAAATGACCCAAGCGTTCCAAACAGAATCTTGACATTTTATGGCTGCATCTATTCCTGCAACAGATTGACACTGAGGGTCTTTGGAGAAGGAGGCCCCGTCTGCGCACTGGTAAAGGAAGTTTAGTAGACCGCAACCACACATGGCTAACAAATGGTACTCCTGAGGGGAGTCCATCGAAAAATAGATGAAATGACTACAATCACGGTTAACTCTTCATGTAGCAGCTTGGGACAGGGAAAAGCATTCCCATTTGCATGACAAAACCCTTCTCACCCCTCCAGCCACCTCCACAGCCCTGCCCAGTGAGAGAAAGCCAGGCTTGTCACCAGCCCCCCAAGGCAATATTGAGCTGTTCCCCAAACCCAGGACACCAACTTAGGCAGC
>NW_005297706.1:0-647 GCF_000412655.1 Myotis brandtii
GGTCGCGACCCACAGGTTGAGAACTGCTGCTCTATAGTAAACTGTAACCACGAGTATAACAGCTTTCAGTTAGTGCTGTGTCCTCCTAATGGATTATCCAACCTTGGAGACCCTTGAACTTGGTGGCATCCATACATTTACTTAAATTGCTCTCTCAGAGGCACGAATTTCCACTTTCTAGGTCCTCCCCTCAGTCATCCTTCCCTGACCTCTTTTATCAACTCCCCTTTTCTTGCAATGCTCTTCTGCCTGGGCTTTGATGACACTGAAATCTGCTGGCCTCTCTTCTAATTCTCAGTCTTCATTTTTTTCCGTCTCCTTTTGCTTCTTTTCCTCAACCATTTCTTGTGGATGCTGTCACTTTCCTACATGATAACTAAACATGACAGAGCTGAAGCTCAGAGCCAGAGCCCTGTCATTGTAGGTCCCCTACACTGTCCTCTTGTTCCTTATTCATCCTGACCTGTGTGAATAATTTAAAACTAGGCAAACTTTAAAAATGTATACTTGGTATATTCTAGACACATGTCCTTTGTTGGATAAATGTTTTGCAGATTTTTTCTCCCAGTGTGTGGCTTGCTCCAAGTGTCTGTCTGGATCCCCCTCTCTTCTCTCCTCCAGGCCCAGAGCGTCCCTGATCATCTCTA
>NW_005297707.1:0-647 GCF_000412655.1 Myotis brandtii
TGAGTGGCTGAACCATCACAGGGTTCTTTTCCTCACATAGAGACGCTCAAAGTTAACCACACAGAAGTGGAGCGGCTGACTCGGTGTGCCACTGCAGGCCCACGCTCCTGGGCCTTGCTTCAGCTGGAGGCCGTGACCTTCATGGCTACACCCCAGCTGAAGGCACCAGGTGGGGATTTCAGGCATAAACGCCAAGGGAGGTGGGAGGCAGCGAGGCAAAGGGTGAGGAGTACAAGCTGGTCATCTCTGTCCCCAGTGACTTCTCTCGACCTCTCATTGTCCAGGACCACGGGGCGTGGCAATCAGTGGATGCAATGAAGAGTGGGAGGTGACGTTTTTGTTCGTTATTGTGTGTTTCTGGTTTTCTTCCACTCAGAGCACATCACTCCCCTGAACAAAACAGGGGTTCTGTACGTAAGGCAAGAGAGCTGACGACCCGACCACCGCAAGTGGCCTCTGCAATTGAGCCCGACAGCACACCCTGACAAAGACCAAAGAATTGTTAGAAAGGCCACACACTCTCATCACAACGCCATCAACTAGAGCAATCCATTGTGACGGATAACTTACAGTAGCCACGTTCTGAATATTATTACACGTTGGACAGTATTTAGAATTTGATTGTGATGGCCTGGAGGGAGATGGGG
>NW_005297708.1:0-647 GCF_000412655.1 Myotis brandtii
GCTGTTTTAGGTATGCTGAGGCAGTAGTCTTATAGTTTATTATGGATAAAGTTTTTAAATTAATCACAAACAAGCCGATTTTTATTTTAAAGTAAATCGGTGTCTAAGGTAAAAGACTCGCTTCAAATCCCGTACTTTTTCCTTTCTCTTTACCGACATCTCTTCTACTCTGATCTCATGTGGGCTTTGGATGACATCATTGTTTCTAAAAGGAAACAAAGCAGACAAGTGTATAGTCAAGATACCAAGTAATAAATATATAGAGTCAAGTTTGAGTATTAAAAGAATGCATTAGTGGGACCATTTGCGGCTCGAATTTGTGTGGGTTATTGGAAAACACTTTATATCTATTAAGGAAACTTCCTAGAAGTCCCTTACACAATCATTGTCAACGTGAAAAAACATATTAGGAAGAAAATAGAGGCCATGTAAGAGGTGAAAAAGTAGGCAGAAATTGTAAAAACTTATGATTTTTTAATTGCAGAATGGATTATTTCCTCTCATGAGTGATATAGAAAAGGTTTATTAACAGATTGGCATCACCGCTGACTCCTCATAACGTAAGTCATTGCTGGAGTATCATCCTGGATATAAGAATGCACATATTCTTAATGTGGTTAATAGACGTTTTAACTTTTAAGTAAAAG
>NW_005297709.1:0-647 GCF_000412655.1 Myotis brandtii
TCCATGGGCATCCTCATAAGACCCAGGAGGAATCCACAGCCACCCACTGTGGGGGATGGGCTGCTGCTCGGGGGTGTCCTGTGAGGTTTCCAAGAGTTCTGTGAGCCAGCAACCAAGTCATGAGTTTGAAAGCCCCCTCCTCCCAGGACGCCCCCACCTAGCACTTAACCTGCTGTTGGCCCTTGGTTCCAGGCCCTCTTCTCCCTCCAAAGGGTCTGCCTTTGCCCCTGAGTTGAGATCCCCCTTTCCTCATTTGCCTTTTATACCATGAATCTTTGAAGAATAAAATGTTGGCTTTATTCTTTTAATAAAGGTTTTCTATTGACGTTAAAGGGTCTGTGGTTTGTCCCTATGCACTTACATTTTGGCATCTGGGGGATAACTTGTCCTGTGAATTTGTTGTCAATGATGTACACATATGTTTGGTTTTTGCTATTTAATTGTTCTCTTTTTATATGGGTGTTTGGTCAATTGAAAAGCTGTGCAGCCACCATCTCCCCAGAATCTCCATCACCCAGCATCCTTGCTCCTTGGCTTTGTGCTACCTCCGCTTAGGCGCTTCCCCAATGTCTGATGATAAACAGTGTCTATAGTCAGCCTCTTGGTAGTTCTCAAAAGGACACAAAGGGATTCATCACCTGCACTAA
>NW_005297710.1:0-647 GCF_000412655.1 Myotis brandtii
GCTGTAGAGGATCACTCCTTGTTGCTAATTAACAAGACCAATTCTATCTGACAAGGTTTTAACACCACCTAACACTGTTGACAATGCAGTTTATAAACCAGTTCCAGAAATTCACTTTATAACCATTTTGAAAGAACTATCAGTCCGCTGTAGAAACATTCTATCAAACATTCTAGTACACATTTAAATCATTGAAGAACTCTACCCCCTAAGAGTTGACAAACTGGTTACAAAAAATGATGTTTCAAGTAGTGCCTATCTACTAAAATTTAATTATGAATTATTTTTTATTTGGGTATTACTTGAAAAAACTTTAGACATGAAACAAATGGATTTATTTATATATTCTATTTATCTAAAATAAGGAACACTATGAAAATATATGTGGATAATGTAATTATTGTAGAATTAGCCCAGTCTTTTAGATAATTTTCAATGGTTTTATAAAAATAGTTTCATAATATGCCATAATTCTTTCCAAAGACCACAATTAAAGGTCAACTGAAACTGTGTTCATGTACTATATTAACATGATTATAATGCAGGTTAACATCTGAAGTCTATGTGACTGAAATGGACTTAAATTGTATAATACAGTCATTCTTATGTTGTTACTAGAGGCCTGGTGCACGGATTCGTGCACCGGT
>NW_005297711.1:0-647 GCF_000412655.1 Myotis brandtii
GCAAATGGAATCTCTAACCTCAGTTCCAGAATAGCAGGTCCTCATGTGGAGGAGCAGATCTGAGGTCTGGATGAAAGCGTCTGATTCAGTCGATGAGTTCAGTCTGAGGTCCTAGACAGTCTGTTTTCCTTTTATTTAATGCAGCCTTACAAATGGCCCACTCAGTTGACATTTGTCAGGCAGACCAAACTCATTCAAAACACTCTTTAGACATGAGACATGCTCAAAGATGGGAACCAACTACTTATTTTAGCTGTCTTGATTAGACACTAATTAACCATTTTGGTTGGCAACCTTCAGTTCAATTCTTCTGAACAGAGTGCTCTGAAGTAAACATTTTGTTAAAACATATCATCAGAATAATTCATGTAACCACTGACATATGTTCTATTCTTTTTCTCCTACTCCTCCCCCCGCTCTCCCTGTCCGCCCCACCCCCACCCCTTCCTGGGACTTGGAGACATTAGTGTGACTTCAAAAAACAGCTCAACCCTAAAATGTAGTTTAGATTTTCAGAAGATGGCAAAATGTGCCTTCTCTATGATTTATAGTGGGCATATGAAATTATCTCTGTTTAAGAGTGTGTTGCTGTGTCAAAGAATATTTAAAAGGTGCAAAAGTTATAGTATTTACAGAGTTCCAGCTAA
>NW_005297712.1:0-647 GCF_000412655.1 Myotis brandtii
TTTTCTTTTTACAAAAAGAAAACTAGGATTCAGAGAGTTTACACAATCTGAATGTTTCCTAACTGAGAAAATTGAACCCAATCTATGTAACTCAAGGCCTTGCCTTTCATTTCACAGAATAACAATGGATTGGGATCCTGTTGATAGGCCTGAGTATATACTGAATAGGGTCACATTAGGGAACAAGTGCTCAGCCAGTGCAACCTCTGTTCCTGGTTGTTAGGGATGCGCTGTCACCAATGCCTAGTCTGGTTAGCATTCCTCTCTTCCAGGTTTAACATAAATGCCCCTTCCTCAGAGAAGCTTCCCATTACTCCAACTCCCAGCCCCATCTCACCAGGATATGGTTAATCTCTGTAGTACAGTCTCTTTATCTTTCCCAAATAGCACTTTCTCCAATTAAACAACTCCTTTAATAATTATTGTTTAATGCTTATATCAACCACCAACTACTAAAAAAACATGACAGAAGAGAGTATATCTACCTTAGTTGGGTGCTATATAAGTAATTGTTGAATAAATATACATAGAGATATATGATCACATATACCTTTGTTAAAGTATGCATATTTTTTTAGTTATAGAGAACTAGACCAAAAACATTTGGGCATCATTGCCCTATAATATTAGTTTAACTATACATTCAT
>NW_005297713.1:0-647 GCF_000412655.1 Myotis brandtii
TACTTTGGGGAAGTGAAGAAGCAAAACCTGTTAGTGTTGGCAAAACCTATTGCTGGACAAATCATAACATTAGTTTAATAGTCTTATGACATTTCATGTAAGACTACTGTGAAAATAATTGAAATGAACATTGTAATCATTTCATATATCTGCCATATTTAAATAGTTACATAAAGTATTATGTGTCATTAATTCATCAGATAATTATTGAGTGTTTTCTGTAGAAAAGGCATTGTTCCAGGCACTGATTGGGACACAGGATGGAAAGATTAATAAAGCATAGTAGGTATAACTAGGATTCATTTATCTGTATCCTTGACGTGTCTCTGTGTGTGTGTTTATGTGTGTGAAAAGATGGAAAAACTTAAATACAATTTAAAGTTCAAAAAGTTGTACGAGTGAAAAGCAGTGTGGAAATGAATGTAATTAAATCAAATTAGATAGATATGTAGATTAGTAATTGTTTTTCTGTGTGTGTTTTTTCCCATCCTAAATTCCTTTAGAAGGATAGGCAACATTATTATACTTTGTGCTTCCTCCACTCTTTCAAAATTATGGTGTAGTACTGTAATTATTTTTTAATCTGTAAGTATCTGTAAAAATTAGATAACTGTAATAAATTATTTGAATGAATGAGAGAAAGAAAT
>NW_005297714.1:0-647 GCF_000412655.1 Myotis brandtii
AATAGGTGATGGGTTAAATAGACTGTGGGACTCCCATAACATGGGATACTACTCAGCAATAAAAAGGAATAAACTATCAATACATGCAACATGGGTTGATTTCTAAGGCATCATGTTGAGTGAAAAAGGCCAGTCTCAACGTATACTGTATGATTCTATTTATAGAATATTTTAAAAAAGACAAAATTGTAGAAATGAAGCATACATTAGTATTTGCCAGGGCTTAGAAATGGTAGGATAGGGGTGAAGGGAAGGGAGAGAGATCAGGAGGGTAAGTGTGACCATAAAGTAGTAGGAAGAAGAAGATATTTGCAGTGATGGAATATTGCTGTGTCTTTGTTATAGTGGTGATTACATAAATCTACGCATGTGATAAAAATATACACATAATATTTATCAATGTCAACTTCCTGGTTTTGACATCATACCATAGTTACATAAGACGCAACCAATGTGGATATGTGGGCAAAAGGTACATAGAACTTCTCTGTACTATCATTGCAACTTCCTTTTAATCTATAATTATTTCCAAATAAAATGTGTGGGGGTTTTTAATATTAGTTTCTAGTCTTTGAGAGGTATTCCTAGAACACTTTCATAACCCAAAAATGAGAGAAGATGGGGAGGCTTCCCCATAGAGTATGAAC
>NW_005297715.1:0-647 GCF_000412655.1 Myotis brandtii
CAAGGCAGAGGCTCACAAAGATCTCAGTGACCTCTTCATGTTATTGGACTCCTCAGCTGCATGGCCTAGTCTCAAGATGAGAGGCGCAATGATATAGGATAATTGGTTCGTCTCTACGTCCTCCTGCCCCAGCTCTTTGAATGAAAGCCATCACTGGGTTCCAAATGCAGAGAATTAGAGGTTAGCTGACTCTGAAAGCCAGATTGTGCAAAATGCATGGTTCATAGCAGATAAAACGTAGACCCAACAGCAGCAGAATTCCCAGCACAGACCTACGAGGGAAGGTTGAGGTGTGTAGGGTTGGCCAAAAGTTCAGCTCCTGGGTCTTTCTCGCTGTTACAGCACTTATGTTCTACCTGAAGAATCCCAGTTCAGACAATAGGGTTGAGGAGTTGTTATTATGAGTTTTTAAGATGCCAGAAGACCTCAATCCTATCAGCCAGGAGACCTGTCTTTGTCAAATGGGTGAGGGGAGGAGAGAAGCCCTCCAGAGAGAAAGAAAGCAAGAGCAGACCCCCAAAAAGATGTGACAGCCCACCATTCATGGCACCTTTGCTCATATGAACATAATGGGATGGCAATCATCAAAGGAAAGGCTGAATAAAATATAGCATATTCTACACACACACACACACACACACACACAC
>NW_005297716.1:0-647 GCF_000412655.1 Myotis brandtii
GAAAAAAAATCCGCATTATTAACTGGTACATCTGGTAACATAAGCATGAGCTTCTTCCAGATAGCTAAATACAGATGTAGACACAGATGACATGTCTGTCTGTCTGTCTGTCATTATCTATCTATCATCTATCTATATTTCTTTTTTTCAGCCAGGTGTAACTCCTGTTTCTTAGCCCATAGGAATTTGGACATAAAACTAAGTTCGTGCTATATCTTTTCCTTTTCCCACATTTGTCGAGTGCTTATTATGAGGCAAGCCTCTGCTAAATAATTTATATGCACATCTCATGCAGCCCTTAACACTGCGTGATAATGAGTATTGTTATTAATGTCACCGATGAGGAAACCAAGACTCAGGCGGGTTGTGTAACTTGTCCAAGGTCACGCAGCTCGTATATGATAGAGTTAGGCCCCTCCTCCAAAGTACATATTTGCAACCACCCTGCTGTGTTGTAGAATTTCTCTTTCCAAGTCTCCAACCACATGGAGGAAAGGCTTCTGGATGCCTTAAGTGTTTACAGAGAGCCTTTAACTGCCCCAGGGCACCACCCATTTCTTTCTTTGTGTGGTGCCCTTTGTGCACGGAACCCATGCCCTGCTGCTGCTGACTCCACCGCGGGGAGGGGAATGAAGCTGCCACGTTGA
>NW_005297717.1:0-647 GCF_000412655.1 Myotis brandtii
GGGGAGCAAGATCTCAAATGCTCCTGAAGTTTTCTTTATTAACAGAATACTTATGTGGTCTCAAAGAACCTCCCCATAGGACACTAATTATGAAAAGTAAAGAATAACTTTATAGTGAAGAAACGTGCCAGACACCACCTTAATCAACAGTAACATCATCAGTCACCGACAATGAACTTCATGGGCCCCCTGATCCGAGAGAATGAGGACACAACCTCACTTTTTGGAGTTCCTGCTCAGAATGCACACCCTGAATCTAGTGACCTGATATCAGACAAACCCAACCTGAAGGACATTCTGCACAGGAACTGGCCCAAGAAAGACCAGAAAGACTGAGAAATGTTCCAGACAAGAGGAGCCTAGGAGACACGACAACGGAATGCCGTGCGTGGCCTGGGGTTTTCTTTGATGTACAGGATGTTACTGGAACAGTTGTTGAAACCTGAGTGAGTCCGTAGATTAGATAGTGTTGTTGCAACAAAGTGAATCCCTGATTTTGAGGTCCTGTACTAAGGACTGTTGTTGAGAAAGAGAATGTCCCGGTGTTAAGGAAATACAAATGGAAGCACGAAGGGCCAAAGGCTCATCACGTCTGCATGACAACTTACTCTTAAATGGCTCCAAGAACAACGTACAGAGAGAAAATA
>NW_005297718.1:0-647 GCF_000412655.1 Myotis brandtii
CCACGCTGGGGATCCAGCCCCCGACACTGGGGATGGAGCCGGGAACCCGGGC
This sequence comes from Myotis brandtii, assembly GCF_000412655.1. Lineage (NCBI taxonomy): Eukaryota > Metazoa > Chordata > Mammalia > Chiroptera > Vespertilionidae > Myotis > Myotis brandtii. Next base: position 53 of record NW_005297718.1, read on the forward strand.
ATGTGTCCTGACGGGGAATCCAACTGTGATCTCCTGGTTCATAGGTCGCCATTCAACCACTGAGCCACGCCCCGCTGGGCTGTTACTGACTCTTTTTCTAAAAAATGTATCTTTATTGCTGAAAGTATCACAGATGTCCCCTTCCCCCAACAGTGACCGCCTCCGCCCTGCATCCATTTAGCAGGGTGGCTTGCAGCTCAGAGAGGCCAGCAGACACTTGGTGTGTGAGGATCGCAGAGGGGAGGCTCCCAGAAGCGATTTGGAGATCGATATGCGTCCTCCGTAGTTGGGAAGGGCCTACTGCAGGCTCTGCTCTGGTTTTCTCCCACCTCCAGGAGCAAAGGAACTTAGAGAGACTCCCGTGCCCAGCCATTCATCCAACAGTATTTAAGCTCCGGCTGCGTGCCAGCACCTGTCGCAGGAGGAATGTGAAGGTGCCCAAGTTCTGGGTCTCTCCCCGGACGGTCTGCAGACGTGTTTCCTCAGCTCCCACTGGCTCAAGGTCCCACGGATGTCTCGGATATCATTATCTAAATACCAGGATTAACAACTCATTCCTGAACCCTGAGCGAGAGAGAGAGAGAGAGAGAGAGAG
>NW_005297719.1:0-647 GCF_000412655.1 Myotis brandtii
CTCTGGGTTCATCCCTTCAACAAGGGATGTGGAACTCCCTTCTTGATGGGTCTCTTAAGCACATGGGCTAATGGCATGAGAAGCAGCCTTGACCGAAGTAGCTGCGGCCCCTTAGCAGGCTCACCCCAGGGAGAAGCCGCCCTGCCTGGGCTTCTGCGGCCCCGGCAGCTTCCACCTCAGGACAGGAAGCTGGGCTCCCCTCCCTCAGCAGCAGCCGCGTCCCTCCGGGCTCTGGGTGGAGGGAGCTCGCAAGAGAGATTCATAACCCGGACGTTTGTATGTTCAGTGTGTCAATCGGAGGCTCCTAGAGTCATGCTCTTGGGCCAGGTTGGTGCCTGAGTCACTTGGATGGCCTATGAAGGGAGGAGAAGCCAGCCGGACCGAGGGCTGTGGGTCCTGGCCCAGGGCTCTGCTGGTCGTCATGGACAGAACGTGAAGGTCAGTGAACATTCTCCTGGGGCAAAGGGCTGGGGAAGGGCTCCCAGGAGATGGGAACTCGAGGGCCTGGTGGGGAAACAGCCCAAGGCTTTTCAGCTCCCGGCAGCTGGTGCTGGGGACGTGGCTGTGGCCAAAGTAAAACGTTGGCGGGGGTTCCATGTGGTGAAGAACGGGAATTATTTCAGGCACTGACCCCCCCCCCCCCCCCC
>NW_005297720.1:0-647 GCF_000412655.1 Myotis brandtii
AGAATGATGAGAATGAATGAGGAGAGTGGAAAATATTGGGGCAGTGCTTTAAAGTTACAAAGATTTTTCACATTTCTCCCTTGTACTTTCATAAGAACTTCAAGAGAAAAATATTGTCATGGTAGAAAACTAGACCCAGAGAAGTTATGTTGCCTCAAGACAAATGGCTAGAAAGTGACAGCCTGAAATAAACTATACCTCCCGAGTCCACATCTCATGTTTGCAGGTGGGTTATGCTCTCTGCTGCGTAGGAATACAGAATATAGAACATCCTGGAATTTAGGTGCTGAGTTGGGTCAGATGGGATATAGCAAGGACTGGAGCAATGGATGACTTTCTGGGAAACATGAGATTGGAGGTGACCTGTGCAGGAATTGGGAAGGGAATGGCGGTGAGTGAGGTTTTGCAGTGAGACTACCTGAATGTGAAGGGCACCAATGTGAACTTGGCAAGTTAAAGAACTCTTTGTCCCTCAGATTTCCCATCTGTACCATCTGGATGGCTAGAGTGAGCATATATGGGTTAAACTTATAAAGTGTCTACAATAGTCCCCGACAATGGTACACACTCCATAAATGAGTGTCAATATTGAAGGGGAGAGTGGGTTCCAGAAGGAAAGTGTTGGCTTATCCCCACACCCAGTCATT
>NW_005297721.1:0-647 GCF_000412655.1 Myotis brandtii
GACCTCTTGGTGCCTCAATCAAACTCAACCACTGAGCAACACCAGCCGGGTCATGGAGTGTTTTTTATTTTAATATGAGCCAATATTTACAAGATGGCATGACCTATAGAAACCTGAATTTTCAGGACCTCCTGTAAATGTCCTGCAATGCTGGGCTCAGATTCTCACATGGCAATACTCAGAGGGAGCTGGGGAGCACCTGTGCTCTTTGGAAAGGACATTCCCCTCAGTTTTATACAGTCATTTACACCGGCCTGGCCTCCACAGGCCATTGAGTCTGTGATTCATGACCTCATACCTCTTTCTCATGTGGATCATTATTGTCAGAACAGAATATGAAAAATACATCTCTTGATCAATGAACTCATTTGGCATTTGCTTTTTCTCCTTTTCTTTGGTCCCTGTCTCTTCAGTATGTTAGAATGCAAAGTGACAGAGAGATAGTTTAAACTCCACACATCTCTAACACAAACCTCAATTTTTTATAATTTTTAAAGTATGCAGTTATAAATGATTCAAAATACAGAGATAATGTTACCTAAGATAATGAGTGGTTTATGTAATGGTTAAACTAACAGCAGTTAGTGATCAAACCAAACTCTGTTTATATACTAAGGTAACATTCAGGAAGAGAAATGTGATTATTT
>NW_005297722.1:0-647 GCF_000412655.1 Myotis brandtii
CCGCTGCATTAGAGGGAGCTTTAGAGATAAAGCCTTACATGGGTACCATGTAGGTTCAAGGTGGGGTGTGGGCATTTGACCAAGCTCTCCGGGTGTTTCTGGTGACCTTGATTATGAACCGAAGTGCTGGTTCCAGGTCCTCAACCTGGGCTGTGCCTCAGCAAGGCAGAAGCCGGGGCTGAGGATTTTGAGGATGTAGGGCCCTCCCCATCCTAACTAACCTCTGGGCCTTGGGCTGACCCTACTCACTTCAGCCTTGTCAAGAGGCTCAGCGAAATGCGGCCCCGGAGCGTTCTGGCCAGCAAGCGAGCAGGTGCTGGGTAAAGCCACGAATCCTGGGGAAGAAAAAGGATTCCTCGGCAAAAGAGAGCGGAGCTGTCCTCAGTGGGAAGGCCTAGGTGTCCTAAAAAGCTAAAACTCGTCCATCTAAGACAATCTGTCCTTGAAAACCAAAAGCTTCCCGTTCCCACATTTTTTTGTACACATCAAACTTTGTCAAATAAGGTCTTGGGCGACACTCCACCCTGCAGCCGGCTTCCAAGGCCCTTTCTGCAACTCTGCAGGCTGCCTCAAAGATGGGCTACACATGTTCTATTTTGCTATTTTTTTCTTTATATATTTTTATTGATTTCAGAAAGGAAGGGAGA
>NW_005297723.1:0-647 GCF_000412655.1 Myotis brandtii
GAATGGTTTGGCGATGGGTTCGCTGGGACTTTCAGAGGGATTGCATGTGGGGTAAGGGGTGAGGGAGAGGGAGGACAGAAAGAGGACCCCTTCGGTTTTCAGTTTAAGCATCTGGTAGACGTGGGGAGGCCTGGAGGGAAGATTCGGAGTGGGGTGGGGGAGTTGAGCTCAGGCAACCACGTGGGAAGCTGGAGGCGGTGAGCAGAGCTGGGGAGAAGGCAGTGGATTCGTGCCTCTGGGGCCAGCAGAGGTCAGACTGCAGGTGGCCTGGGCGAGGCCATGATGGGGAGGGGCAGGCAGAGCAGGAGAGGGCTCAGGAGCCTGCTGCACCCACTGCTTGGTGGCATCAGGAAGAGCAGCCAGCGAAGTGGGAGGAGGCGCGGCTCGGGAAGGAGGAGGAAAGTGGGCAGTGGCCTCAGGGTGGTGGATGGAGAAGTGTCACAAAGAGGCGGGCTTGGCATTGGTGTTGGGCACCGCTGAGACGGGGCCGGGGACTCGGCAACATGGCGGATGCTGGGGGCCCTGACCTGAGCCAGCTCAGTGGTGAGGCGGAGCCAGGAGCCAGGTGGGTTGGAAGATGAATGGGAGGCTGGGAAGGGGGTTTGTGGGGATGTGGACCACTTTGTCTTTCTTTCTTTTTTTTTTTT
>NW_005297724.1:0-647 GCF_000412655.1 Myotis brandtii
TGAAATCCATAAAAATATATTTAAAAAAATAAATAAAGCGCCCACGCTCCCTTCTATACATGCGTTTTGACAAGGACTATAGCTTCAGCGAGGTGGAGACTCGGTAGGGAAAAGCGCTCACTACTGTCCTATTTCCTCCATCTGGGAAAGCAGTGTCCGGGAAAGTCATGCAGATCAGGCCCACCAGCTAAACTGGCCCCAGCAGCCAGTAGATCGACATACTGCAGTCAGGTTGCCCTTGTGGCCAAGATGGAGCTCTAACACTGGAATTGGCTTCGTGTGCAGGCAGTGGGCAGTGCTGTACTGGAGGGGCAGCAGGCTTCCAGCATCTGTGAAGTCAGAGCCTGGGCCCACTGCCTCTGCCAGGCCCTGCTGTGGCCGGGAGTGGCACAGGCTTCCACGGGGCTGGCTCGTCCCAGACCTGGCACTCATATCTCAGCAAAGCAGGCACTAGCATGGGGGCATTGTGCGTGGGACTCCGCCTCCTGCAACTGCATGGGCAGGAGTCACGAGGGGATCCTCTCCCTAATTTCAGAGCCTTCTGAGGGTAGCAGACCCATACAGACTCCAAGTGGATGGGATGCTACCTTAAACCTGAGTAGCTTCTGATGGGTATAAATCATAAAAATGCATCTTTCATGTGACCC
>NW_005297725.1:0-647 GCF_000412655.1 Myotis brandtii
GCTACCCTGCTTTGGCACATCAGTGGTTCCTTTACCTTTTGGCATGCAATTTCGACCACAACAACGAGGGGAAAAAGAAGATAGCTGTGTGGGGACTAATGATGGCAGTGGATCATCAGCCACATTAATTCTGTACAATAAGAAATAGAATAATTAAAATAACACTGACTCATAGAGTTATGATCATTGAAAGAAATTATGTCTTTATTTAATTTATTTATTCATTAATTCATTTATGTACTTATAATTGAGATATAATTGTCTTGACACTGTGTACATTTAGGATGCATAACATGTTGATTTGATATATTTATATGCTGCAATATGATTGCCATTATAGCACCAGCTAGCACCTCTATCACATCACATAATTGTCATTTGTGTTTTTAACTGGGAATAATTGAGACGTATTCCCTTAGTAGGTTGGATGCCTATAATACAGTACTGCTGCTACAATCACTGTGCTGTGTATTGGATCTCCAGGACTTCCCTATCTACTAGTTACAAGTTGTACTCTTCAACAACATCTTCCCAACTTCCCCTCCCCTCAGCCCCTGGTCACCACTATTCTACTCTGTTCTTACAAGTTTGGCTTTTTTAGATTCAGTACATAAGTGAGATCATACAGTATTTGTCTTTCTCTGACT
>NW_005297726.1:0-647 GCF_000412655.1 Myotis brandtii
TTTGTTCTCTGTATCTATGAGTTTGTTTCTGTTTCATGTTTGTGTTCATTTGTCTTATTTTTAGGTTCCACATGTAAGTGAAATCATATGGTGTTTGTCTTTATCCTACTTATTTCACTGAAGACCGTGGTCTTTAAATACAACCATTCCTACCTTGCCTGCAGCTTCTCCTTTTCCTCACCACTCGAGTTGGTTCTAGTCAGCATTTCCTTCCTATTTACCAGGAGCTTTCCAGATAGTACCTCTTGCCTTGGTAATGGCCTTGCAGGTTAGAGGCTATGAGAGCTCAGGGAATTGTTGCAGGAGATCATCGAGTTTTCGTTCACACCAAGTGTGTAACTTGTCACCGTGTGCTGTTGGTGTTGGGCACAGCCCGGCTGGATGACTAGCCTTTCTTGGGTTGTACACTCTCCATTTCTTTCCCTTGGTTTTTCTTGCTTCTGTAGAGAAGGATGTTTGCGGTGTGTGAGCATTCACACTGAATTCCACCCTGATCCATGTTCTGCCCTCCCTCTCTGGAGGAGAGAGCTGGCATGGAAGTGGTGGGCCCAACCATCTGGGCCATGCCCTGGATCTTGTTAGCTGTGCAACAAAGGGGCAGGCTACCTCACCTTCTGTATCTCTATTTTCTTCTTAAGATAAGGTGT
>NW_005297727.1:0-647 GCF_000412655.1 Myotis brandtii
ACACAGCTGCAATCCTTGGGAATAAGCCCATTTGAAAGATGGTGTGGCCATGGGGGAGTTGTGGCTTCTCGCTTGGAACCACTTCAGCTGGACTCACCAAGCGTGGGGGAGGTTGGGGATGATGACCACCAGGGAGGCACTCTTGAGGGGTCCTTATGTCTTGGCTGGAGTGTGTAGGAGGTTCACTCAGTGAAGGCATGAGTGAGAGAGAAAGTCGAAGGAAGCAAGCACGTGGGTGAGGGAGGAAAGAACGGACAGAACGAAGAATGGACAGATGAACCAAAGAACCTTACTTCCCTTTGAAGCTGGCAAGTGCATGTTCTCTCTGAAAGTAAGGAGGGGGAAAATAAACACTGGACTATTAATACTGAAGCCATTAGTTTTCTCCACTGGATGACCTTCAGACATAGGAGAGTTATACTCTTTGGTTAAGAACTTGAGAAAGCTTCACACTGTTTTTAAGGCTCCTTTTATGTTAGTTGGATCTTACGTTGCAGGTTCATCAGTGCCAAGGATAGTGTAAAAGATCTCTTTCCCAAGCATCATCCAGTATTCACAGGCGATCCTTTCTCTGGTCATGTGTTTTCCAGATAAGGCTCTCTAGGAAAACCTAGAATTTCATTATGCAGTCTCTCTCTCTCTCTCTC
>NW_005297728.1:0-647 GCF_000412655.1 Myotis brandtii
CTCCTGCCTGGAGTTGCTGATACACTAGGTGCAGGGCGGGGCCTGAGATCTTTGCATTTCAAACTGTTACCGGGGAGCTGCTGCACTGTTGGGGCCACAGGTCGAAGGGCCCCTCCTCTCTGGTGGGCAACCTGGGCCCCTCCCAGGCTGAAGCGCCCTCAGCAGCGTCCACTCCCAGACCCACATACAGCCCAGCCTCTCCCTGCCTCTCCAGCCCAGGGCTGAGCCGGTCAACATTCCTGGGGACGCGGTGTCTTAGGGCGCCCTCTGTGGAATTCGGGCCCAGCCCCCAGAGCTGTGTCCCCCTCAGCTGTGCCCGTCTTGGGGAACAAATGGCACCCCCACCTACCCCTCCCCAGCGGAGGCCAGAAGTCAGGAAATCAGTCCTGATTTCAATCTTCTTACGGCTCCCTGGCCTCCTCCAACCCCAGGGAGTCCTGTCCTTGTCGCCGGCCGTTGCCATCTCGCCTCGGGAGACACACCAGTCACCCATGGCCTCCTGGCTTCTCTTGTCCCTACAAACCCTTCTCCACGAAGCAGCAGCGGGAGGTTTTGGGGGTTTCGTTTGTTTGTTTGTTTGTTTGTTTTTAACATACTTTTATTGGTTTCTGAGAGGAAGGGAGAGTGAGAGAGATAGAAACATCAAT
>NW_005297729.1:0-647 GCF_000412655.1 Myotis brandtii
AAAAAAATGACAACTTAAATTCATAAAAATATGTATGTGAATGTCTACAGAAACAATACTATAGTAATAAGAAAACTATAAGCCACCAAAATGTCCAGCTACAAAACATTAATGTATCTAGAAATAAGTTGACAAAGAACTTCAGAATATTTTCAGAAAATTATATGGATAATGATTCATGAAGGCCCAAGAATTTTGAAATAAGAAAAAAAGGTGTGACACTACTTGATACTGAAATCTGTTAAAAAGCCACATTTCTTATTGTATTGCTGATGCAAGAATAGATCAAAATAGCAGTCAAATAGAATAGGGAGTTTTCTAAGAATGGTAGATTTCATCTCTCTGATGCAAGAAGTGGGAGCAGAAGCTCTTGAAGGTCATGGGTGTATGAAAGAATAGTGAGAATATCTATTCCACTATTTTACTCCACTTCCTTCTAATTTCAGAAAATCTTCTAATGATCTTAATTAGTTGTGGTATGTAATGAAAATAAATTTGCACAAGTTGATAACTTGTTAAACACATATAAAACAAGAAGCCAAACATAAAAAAAAATGCACACCCAGTGTCAAGCTATTCATGACATGCTGCAATCTAATTTTATTCAAGTAATAGGGGCCCAGTGCACAAATTCGTGCACCTTGAAA
>NW_005297730.1:0-647 GCF_000412655.1 Myotis brandtii
GGGAATCGAACCCATGACCCTTCGGTGCATGGGCCAGCACTCTAACCACTGAGCATACCGCCCAGGACACCATACCAAAACATTTAGAGTCATACAGAAACGCCACCCCAGTAGCTCCCCCCACAGAGGCCCCAAGTATTACTACACGAGTTCCCAGAAGTCCGACCCTCCGCGTGAGCGTGTCGAGGGGCCGGTGTGTGGGGTCGTGAATCGGGAAATGCATTCTGCACCTCACATCCCGACTGCTTGCCCTTTGCAGGTCTGGCCGGCTTCGCGCGCCTCTGCCCCGGGGACCAGTACGAAGTAAGTGCCGTGTGTGGCCGGGTGTCGGGATGGAGGCCTGGGGGAGAGGGCTCGGTCTTCATTACTCTGCTCCTTAAATTTCCTGTTTCATTTTTACACTTGTTATTGGGGGGGATGAAGCCAACAGGAACATTTGGAGAGGAACACAGGCCCTTGTGTAGCTTCTGTCTGGACTCACTGAGTTTAGCAGGCGCCTCGATGGCTGTGTTATTACTGTTACCGTCACCGTTGTTATTGTTCTGCTGAGCTCTCGGGAGGGACGTGCAGACACTGTGATCCTTCGCCCCTCCGTTCTCCTAAGACCCCGTCGACACAGGAACGTGCACACAGAAAAGCTTATGGGA
>NW_005297731.1:0-647 GCF_000412655.1 Myotis brandtii
CCCTCTCCCTTCTTCTCTCTGAAATCAACAAAAACGTTTTTTTAAAGGGCTATATTGGAAGTAGTATTTGGGGCAGGGCTGTGGAGAGAGAGAGAGAGGGTGTGGACAGTGACAGATTCTGCCTACCTTATCTTGGAAGTAGCACCCAATCCCCTTGCATGGGACCTCCTCTCCATCTTTCATGGTCCATGTTGCTTGGGTGGTGGCTGGTGCCCCCTCTCTAGCTCCAAGGTGGGAGTCTTATCCAGGCGGAGCAGATGTGCTGGCCATGGCGATTGGCTCGGGGATTGGCACGTGATTTCAGTTAGCTGGCCTGAAGTTTGCTTTCTTCTTTTCGGGTGATGGGTGTGGGCAGGGACCTATTGGGAATGAGCAGCTGTTTCCTGCGGGAGCTGGTGAGCTGGTGGGAGTCTCACGCTATTGGGTCCACCATGTGAAAAAACCCTGCCCAGGAAAGAAGCCAAAGGAGCTCAGCAGTGTGGCCAATGGCTGAGCGTCAGGCCGTGTGCCAAGACATCGCCAGGTTAATTCCAGGTCAGGGCCCATGCTTGGGTTGTGGCTCTATCCCCAGCAGGGAACGTGCAGGAGGCAACCGATCAATATTGACGTTTCTCATCAATGTTTCTCTCTCTCCCTCTCCCTTTCTC
>NW_005297732.1:0-647 GCF_000412655.1 Myotis brandtii
CCCGCGGGCCGTAGTTTGCCCACGGCTGTACTAGGGGGTTTTAGGATACAGGAATATGGTGTTGCTCTTAGAAAAACAGGCTTTGTAATCACACGTGGAAAAACTCTGGATGCTGGTTCTGATTTTAGCTCTAACAGAAACCCCAGCTACACGTCTTCTAGGTCTGGACTAAAAGGAAGGCGACTTTGGAAACTCAGAGGTATAATTCCATCCAAATAAAAAGCATTGATTCTCCAGTGCAAGTCTCAGAAAATTCTTTTTCTCGGGATATCGCAAGAACCCCACTCCCATGAGCCACCGGGGGAGGTGAGCCCCTCTCCTACCCTGTAACACATGGGTGTGCACATGACTTGACTTGGGGGACCCCTTCCCCTGGGAAGTCTAGCACTCCGATACCATATACATTTCATAGCAACATCCACGTTACTGACTAGAATAAGCCCTGTGAGGAGACAGTGGCCGGTGCGTGGCAATGGCAGGTCCATGTGCAGTCCCGATTCTCAGCAGCCTGCCTCTGGCAGGGCCCTTCCTTCCCAATGGGCCTTGGCACGAGTCTGCTCTCTGTCAGACTCAGTCTGCGCCAAGTCTGACGAACATCCAGTTCAGCTGCCGGGGGCTCGTGTGAATGCCAAAGGGAAGAGGTTGTG
>NW_005297733.1:0-647 GCF_000412655.1 Myotis brandtii
GTTCTTTTTCTTCAAGATTGTTACTAAGGTGGAATGGGACTTGCTTGGCAGGAGAGTGATAACCATGACTGATTTTCTACCTTCGTAGTCCTTAATCACTACTTTTGTCTTTAGGTCATTCACTAGACATGCCCTCTTACTGGCAACATTATTAGTAAATCTTGTACACTAAGGGGCCATGATGAAGAAAACATGAGACTGAATCATTTTGTACTTGATTTCATCAAGAGACATGGTAAACAAGATGTATGGCGCTGCTGCTGACATAATAGGATATAGTTTTACAGCAAACTTTTTAATAGACTATACTCTAAAAATAATGGTATAGCATAGTAAATACACGGACCAGTAATATTATCAAGTGTTAATGTACGGTATAATTGTATGTGCTATACTTTTATGACTGGCATCATAAGTGTTTACACCAGCATTACCACAAACACATAAGTAATGCATTATGTTGTGATGTTGCAATGTTTATGAGGTCACTAGGTGGTAGGAATTTTTCAACTTCATTATAATCTTATGGAACCACTGTTGTTTATGGGGTCTGTATGCAGCCCATGACAGTAGTCAATTACAGGTGACATTTTAGAGCAGCAGTTGCCAGCTGGTGGTCCGCAGACCACTGGTGGTCTGTGAGGTCC
>NW_005297734.1:0-647 GCF_000412655.1 Myotis brandtii
GGCACTGGAGGTCCGAAAGGACACAGAGCCAGGTGGTGGTAGGTTCAGGGCTTGGACCCAGGCCGTCTGGCTTCCAAAGCCACGCCTGTGAGCTGCCCGCCACACAGGCACCTGGCCCGGGTGTTAGCGTCTCAGCCACCTGGGCCTGGGAGGCCGGGATGCGGTTGTAGGAAGGCGAGCTCCCTTTGTATCCAGCACAGCAGTTAGGCACCAGGCTCTGACAGGCTCCAGGACTGCCGCCCTCTTCCCCTTTGCACAGGCCTGAAGGCCTGGGGGGGAGGGGGCGCAGCAGCTGGAGGCTGCCCAGGGAAAGTGGCCTGGTGTGGGCAGTGAGGGAGGGTACAGTCAGCGTTGGGGGAGCCCTAAGGGAGGAAGACTCCATCACCTCCCCTGGACTCATCTGGCTGGGGAAGGTCAGTGGGGCACGTTTGCACCCGATACCCAGGGCGGGGAAGCTTGACAACTCTTGAAAATGAGACAGAAACCCAAGTATGATAACACGTAAATCAACTAGACGAATTTTAAGTCATAGTCCTATTTGTGCTCTTCAACCGTATAAAAATATTGCAATTTTTCATCAGGTAGAATAAAAATGTGAGGGAAAGTTAGGTTGTGAGTGCCATCTAGTGGAGAGACCTACCAATTCC
>NW_005297735.1:0-647 GCF_000412655.1 Myotis brandtii
TTTTATAGTGCTGCATGGTACAATTACAGTTTACTTAACCATTACCCTATTAATGAACTTGCAGATTGCTGCTAACTTTTTGCTATAACAATGCTACTCTGAAGATTGTTGTCTTTTTTTTTGTAATTGCATGGGGCAGGGAGCTAACAAGAAATAAATAAATAAGACTATATCCTGTTTTCTTCCCTGACATCATTTGTATTTCCTTTCCCACAGATATTTAAAGAGCCCTTATATACAAACTAATTTTTAAACATAAAATAAGTTTGTTGTTTTTAATAGTTCAAATTGAAAGAGGAAGTTGTTACTTTATCATCCAGAATGTATTCTCTGCCCCAGTCTAGTTAGATCTAAAATTCTCTTATATCTCAGGAATCACCATGGAATTATACGAAGCTAGAACAAGATCCTTAAAATTACCTCTGCAAATAATTTTTCATTCAACCTTTCATCTCGTCATCTTATTCATCTCTGTTGGCTCCTTGCCTATACACATCCTCCGCAACCTATACTAGAATGTTAAATAGTCCCATACCGAACATTTTGTAACTATCATTTTAAATGGGTATTTATTGCAATTCATATTATTATACTTAAAATTGTTGGTATATTGAAATAAAGAAAATGTATAATTTATTTTAAGAAAA
>NW_005297736.1:0-647 GCF_000412655.1 Myotis brandtii
GGCCCTCGGCCTCTCTCCCTGGGCTGTTTCTGTGGGAAGCTCTGCATGGGTCTCTCTGCCCCACGCCGGCCCGCAGTTCCCGCTGTGGCTTCACTGCCTCCAGCCCAGGCTCTGGGTCATGACATTCAATCCCTCCCGCAGCTGCCCTCCTCCAGCCCCTCCCCCTGCTTCCTCCTCCAGGGAAGCTTGAACGTGGAATTGAACTTGCACTGCTGTGGGCGCACAGACCTGCAGCCTGATGGTGAGGGTGGCTCCTCTTAGCAGAAAACTCCATGAGAAATTTTTAAGTTTTTTTTTTTGCCAACTGACTATTATCTGTGACTTTAATTCAACAAAGTGAAACGAGTTGTGGACCATTGTAGCGTGTCCTTGAGTGTCATTCATCGTCAGTTGTGTGAAAACATCGCTCTTTCCGGAGAACCAAGGCCTCGCATGCTCTTTGAAAACATGTAACCGCAGCCCATCACGTGCTGTGAGCGTCTCATTCCCTTCATCCCGTGGAAGGAAGCGCTGCCTCCGCCAAGCTGAAGTCCTGGACGATGAGGCTCATCTGTGACCTTGACTGTTTTCTTTCCAGGCTTGCATTGCAGATGTTATTTTATATGCACACTAGAGGCCTGGTGCATGGAATCGTGCACCAGTGGGGT
>NW_005297737.1:0-647 GCF_000412655.1 Myotis brandtii
GAGAGAGAATCTTTGATCAGCTGCCTCCTGCATGTCCACTACCATGGATCTAACCTGAAATCTGGGCATATAACCTGACTACGAATTGAACAGTGACCTCCCGGTTCATAGGGCGACATTCGGTCACTGAGCAACACCAGCAGGGCCAGACAAAATTTTTATTTGACATCATAGTAACATAAACAAAAAAGAATGACAATTTCTTAGTATCTCTGCCATTTAGGACAGAATCAAAGGCTGCATTTAACCACAAATTGACTTTTTAACTTTAAAAACGTATGTGGAATATACACTGTAAATATGTAACTGAGTAAAAAATGAAGGCATTGCATTCAGTGACTTCAAAGGTCACTGATAGTCACAACATTCTAAGTGAGCTAGCTTGGAGCCCTCAGGCCAGAGGCAAGAGAAAACAGCTGCCCTAAACTAACATCTAAGCACCTGTCAGCATGGGACACAAACAACATGACAGCTGAGTATTCAAATGGCCAAGGCTTCACTGGCAGGAGTGAGTGACTCTCAATCAGGAAGCGGTGTGATGAGATTCATTGCCTGAGGCACATAACCTTTGCTTAAACTGCCTCCCGAAAGTCTAGATTTATGATAAGCCAACTTGTCTCTAAGAACAGTCCAGTGACTAAGAATGG
>NW_005297738.1:0-647 GCF_000412655.1 Myotis brandtii
AGGTATGTGCCCTGACCGGGAATCAAACTGGCAACCTCCTTTTGGTGAAGAGGACGATGCTCCAATCAACTGAGCCACCCAGTCAGGGCAATACCTAGCTATCTTTTAAACAATATTGATAAGCATGCCATGAAATTATTGTCATATGTTTAGAACAGAATCAGTTGAGTTATATTATTAATGCCATGTCTACTTTATTCTCTCTGTGTTCGGCCTCTGCCCTACAAACCAAGTACTAAATGACACAATTAACAGTTTAATTAGAAACCTATTGTTTGATTCAGACTTCTATAAGACATGTTGCAAAATTTATTCCACTGAACTTCATGTTGCTAAGTTACCACAAATTCAACTCATTTTAAAATCATTAATAAATGTTAATTATTTTATAATGGCGAGAGATACCTTTGTGTATTTATCTTTATAATTCATGGTGTGGAAATGGAAACATTTGCTCTAACACATGATACTCAATCCACCTCTTTGTGTATTTGGGGATATAACACACCCTTCCTAAGAAGAAAGGTGAGAACATCACAACTGTGACCCCCTTGGGAACTCTCTTTTCTTCTAAAAATTTTATTTTTATTGATTTTATAGAGAGAGATGAAGGGAGGAAGGCAGGAAGGGAGGGAGGAAGGGAGAGA
>NW_005297739.1:0-647 GCF_000412655.1 Myotis brandtii
TATGTAGCCTTAAGGATTGTGGTGTACACCAGTGTTTCATTATGGGTAACAAGAGAATGGAATAAAGAGAAAGGAAAACATTGTTAGATCTAATAATCTCATTATTATTTTTTTTCTTTTTCTCTGTTCTTGCTCCAAAGAATTTATGCTGAAGGCTTAAACTTGAATGTTATGTCCAGAGCTGTGAGATTATTACCATCATGTGTCTGCCAGATGTTGGTCCATCCAAAGATATATGACATAGTTTATTTTAATATTTTTATTAAAAATATTTATTTAATGAATAATTTTCTCTTATGAGGAATAATTAATTTATAATTAGCAGAATAATTATTAACATGTGGATTACACAGATACTGAGAATTAAAATTATCATGAACATATCTCAAATACTAGCTTTTTCACATCAGTAAGAAAACCCAATTTTGCACAATGTTTCTTAAGGATGTTCATCATTAAAATGTACATCATATATTATATACTCATTCTCCTGTATTTTTAAAATCACAATTTAATATGATACCAAAAAAATGTGGGTGTTGTTTGAGTCCGAGTTCTTGTCTCACGGAAATCAAAAAATGAAATCACAAACAAAAGCAATAAATGGAACCAAAGTTTATTGGGAGAAGCCAGTCCTAGAAAAGGTG
>NW_005297740.1:0-647 GCF_000412655.1 Myotis brandtii
AATACTTCTCACTTCCATGGTTCAAGACTCAAAGTGCCAAGATCCTCTCATAATGTTCTAGCCACCCTTAAGCTGACTTTTTCTGAAGGTCCCTGAATAATTTGTAAAACTATTCCTTTTCCCTGCCAAGAACAGGGTAAGTATGTCTTAACATGAAGAATTAGTGAGTAATAGTGTTCACCCCATTTTAAAGTTCAAGGCTATGGAACACGTTCATAAGATGACCAGGAATCCTGAATTCTGTTTGGGTACAGAAGGGCTCACCAGTACACTTTCCCCAATCAGAAGAGCATGACCAAATGCCACTCTTTCGGGTTCCCCAAGATCTTGAGCCCTGAGTGTGTGTATGAATGTTGATCTCTGATGAATGCCAGGCAATTTCTCGGTCATCATCAAATTTCCTTTGAAGGAGGGAATGAGGTAGAGATGAAGATATTTCAGGAGCTGCTGCTTTGTGTATTCCAAGGGAACATTTTTAAAGGATTTATTAAGGTATTACATTTTGAAATAACTTCAAGGCTGCCAGCTGATTCTGTAATACTACAGATATATTTAATAAGATATTGTCATCCACACATTTATACCAAATCCAATTTTCCAGAGCTGTCTGACTGCTCTCTATCTATGAAATGGACTCTTTTTTGCTT
>NW_005297741.1:0-647 GCF_000412655.1 Myotis brandtii
CTGAAATCAATAAAAATATATTTAAAGAAAAAGAAAAGAAAAAAACTAATGTGATTTAAAAAAATTTTCCACAGCCTGCTGAAGGGGAGAACCCTGCGTTCTGAGAAACTGCCCATCTACTCTGTGAAGTTCGTGGGTCTTTATTTTTATGTCCCGTGTTTGCTCCATTTAGGATACACGTATCTCGAGCTTCTGGCCGTAATCACAGTCGTTAACGAATGGCCAGATGCTGGTATTCCCCTGACGCTTTCTTGTCTACTAGAAAGACAGACTTATCATTACCTTTCGTGTCCTCAAAGTATACACTTTTACCGAAGCAAATAAATAGTCTGGGAAACGCATCTCCACATATAGGAATTGTCAAAGCCAAGAGTTCCAGAGCTGTTCTTTCCCCCTGGGAGTCGGTGGAGATACACACGGAACAGGCAAGGGGCACGGAGGTGGGTAGCTGTCCTCACCCGTGGTCTCTGGTGACTTCATCCTAACTGGACGGATAGAAATTTGAGCCGCCCAGGGACATGCAGGGCCAGTGACCTTCAGTGAGATGCCACCCTGTCTCTTGTTTTCACTGTGGCTTCAGTTTAGGGAGAACCTCCTGGATTTTTCCACATCCGCCCACTCATTAGAGACCCAGGAGGACAGTGACC
>NW_005297742.1:0-647 GCF_000412655.1 Myotis brandtii
GGTTGAGAACCGCTGGTCTAGGGTGCAAGTAGGTAATCTCCAAGTTCCCTTCCAGCTCTGAAACTTCCCCTGCGATGGAGAAAGGAGCTTAGGGTTTGTTGCTGTGAGGCAAATCAGTTGATTCTCAACTTTGACCATTACTAATTATGAATTTGGGAAAGTTACTTAACCTCCCTATGGCTCAGGGAGGTGTCTAAAGTAGGCATGATAATAACCCTCCTGTCAGTCATTGTAGGAAGTAAAGCAATGTATTCGCCTTCCATAGTACAGGCTTGCTACTGGAAGGCCACTATGTTCCCAGCTCCCAAGCATCTAGGTCTGGCCAGGTGACTAGTGATTGACAATTGAATAAATGAACCCCCATTGCTAATCACAGCCTCAAGCTTCACTTATCCATACCATCATACCTCTTATCCTTTGCTGGTTATATTTTAATAGTTTTATTGAGGTACAATTTCCATACCATAAAATAACACCCATTATGAGTAAGTCAGTGCCTTTAAGTAAATTTATAGATCTGTGTAACTATCACAAAAATCTAAGTTTCAAGCATCTCCAACACCACAAAAGCTCACGCATTCCGTTTGTAGTCAGTGCCTGCTCCCACCTCTAAGCTGTGCTTCCTCACAGATTTGCCTCACAAGTCT
>NW_005297743.1:0-647 GCF_000412655.1 Myotis brandtii
AACCGTGACCTCCTGGTTCATAGGGTGACGCTCAACCGCTGAGCCACGCGGGCTGGGCAGTGCTCCCTGTGCTGAACCTTCCGGGCTCGCCAGGGCAGACGCGGGGCACCGGCCCGGGACACCGGAGGAGCCTGGTGCTCCTTGGCCTCTGCCGACAGTTGGCACACAGCTGGTGCTGGCTGGGCCTCTGCTCGGCTCTGCCATCTGCCATCTGCCCTTCCTGCTCACCGGCCTGTCTTCTGCCTGGGTGGCTGTGCCTGCTGCTCCGTCTGGCAGGGCCCGTGTGGCAGAAGGTTGGCCGCCAGGTCCCGGGCGCCGGCTTCCGGCGAGGCTGCGGCGGTTCCGTTCCCCTGGACGTCTGTCCTCCGCAGTCTTCGTCCCAAAGCCTCCCAACCCTCCCCTCGCCGACTCCTGATACCCGTCCCGAGAGGAGCTCCTGCCACCCGGAGAGGAACTGCCTGGGGCTCCGGGCCCCTCTGGGGTCCGCACTCTGCCCTGAAAACCCAGCAAGGCCTATGCCTCCCTCGTGTGGTCCTGGGGTTCCTTCTGAGAGCGGCGCCGGTGGCAGAGAGAGGGACGGAGCAGGAAGCCCCGGTCACAGACGCTCCTGTCCACACAGGGGTTTGTCGTCTCTGCGGGTCCAAGTC
>NW_005297744.1:0-647 GCF_000412655.1 Myotis brandtii
CGATGTTTCTCTCTGCAGGGAGAGAGGTTGTGTTGCCTTCGGGGTTGAGCTTCTGGACTCTGGGATCTGACCATCGTGGGTCCAAGTCCCAGCTCCACGGCTCACGGGTGGGCAGCCCCTTCACCTCTGCCCCCTGCATCTCTCATTTCTGGTTTGTAAAATGGGGACCAAAATGACCATCTCCGTGGGCTGCTGTGAAGACTAAATGAAATGATGACTATTAAGCACCGAGCGAGGGCTTACAAAAGCTGAGCTGGACCTGTTAGCGCCCTGGGTGCCCAGGCCCGTCAGCGCCCCAGCCCCAACCCGTGCGGAACCAGGCCGCACAGAGCAATTCTTCTACCTTCCTTCTTTATGTTGAAAACTCCTCCTTCCTCAAAGTAGCTCAGGGCAAACACCTGGGACTCCTCCTGCCTCTCCTGTGTCCCTCTTCCTTTGCAGACTGGCTTTGGCCCCTATGGCTTCCCAGTCTCTGCCCAGACCCGGCCCCACAGGCCTCCTCACTCCCTACCCACACGGTCTCCCTGCCTCCTGCCTCCCCATCTCCCCTTTGCGTGCCTCGGCCACCATTACTAAAGGAATCGGAAACACAGGGCTCCTGGGGTGAGTGTTTGGGGGCGACCCCTTGGCCAGGGCAGGCTCTGCTG
>NW_005297745.1:0-647 GCF_000412655.1 Myotis brandtii
TGAGCCAAACTAGCCAGGGCTGAATGTTTCTTTTTCATGACTACTATTGTTCATTGAATTTATACTTGTGTTATTTAGCAAATAGATTTTTATGATATGTATTTATAAATATTCATGTAAATTTGTGATTTATATATTTTTATAACTAATAAGCATTACTTATTTATCAAAAGCAAATAACTTACTTTTTCTCATTTAACATTATTTAACATTTTGTGTTTTGCTTCTAATCATATTATCATTTCTGGTTTGTTTCAAGTGAAATAGCTTCTAAAACCTGAAACTTCCTCATTTGTAAAATGAGAAAATTGTGCTCACCAAATAAGAGTCTCTTTTGAAGAATTTAAGTACATAGCAAACATTAGTACTAAATCAAAACTGCCTATATTAACTTTGCTGGGTGTATTATTAATAGTAATAATTTACTTTTTGTATATTCTTCTCAATCCTTTCATTTTAAACTTTCAGAGTTATTTGATGAATTCAACTTTATCTATGCTGTTTAATATTTTGATATTAACCTCACTCCTCAAATTCTGGTCCATTTATTTAATGTAATTTTCTATATTCATAACATTTTTATACTTATCTATATGCCAAATAATGTATTGTTGATGGATGTTAATCACAGCATCATTTTAAACATT
>NW_005297746.1:0-647 GCF_000412655.1 Myotis brandtii
ATTTCCTATTGGAGATGTTAAGGTTATAAGATGAGATTTTGTCAAGATAATGTGATAATTTACTGACAAATATGACTGAGTTTTTGAGTGTGAATCATTCTTTAGTTCCTTAACTCTGCAGTCATCACATCTAAACTCAAGACAAGTTCAACCTTCAACCATGTAACTATATTCCCCATCCTTTCTTTCCTCCTACTTTTCTCCTTCAGAATTTAGTCATAACACATAGACTACAACCCATAGATTCCTACTGAATGGGACTCTTCAATCTTCATATTCTCCTGTCTTATTTTTTTTTAAGTAAGACTTTACATTTTTTTTCATGTGGCAAATTATGTTTCAGGTCTTAACTGGTTTTGCCTACTTACCAGGATTTTCTTTCATAATCTACTTTTAAGTTTTTTAAATTTCGTTTTGTTCCTATTTGTGTGTGCATGTGTTTTCATCCTAGTAGGAAAAAAAAGAGGTGTGAAGTGAAAGTGCATGATTATGAAGGCTCAATTTATAAGGATGTAGAGAGAGGGAGGTTATTCATCAGAAGGGATGGTATGCCCCCATTTTTTATAGGGAGAACTGTAGATCTTCATATTTTTAATAGTAAAGAATAATCAAATGGTGTGGCTCAGTGGTTGAGCATCGACCCATGA
>NW_005297747.1:0-647 GCF_000412655.1 Myotis brandtii
TCTATTTTGTCTTATTGGTTAGTTGACATCAATTCCAATTTAACTCTAATAACATTGACAAATTCTTATCAAAAGCAATGTCAGAGGAAAAAGGTTTATCATTGCCTCTTTCATTCTTTCAAGAAAAATAATCTTAAAAGTTGACAAATTTTAAAAAATGTCATCTTACATCTCACATTTGGAAATCTAGATGGTAGGCTACAAAGAGACATATGGGCACATGATACGTTTATTGAAATGAGGCTTTCTTAACGAGTTACCTGGGAACCAAGGGAACCTAGACATCACATGTGGAGGTTAATGCAGCTGCCCTAGGAGTGATTCAGGCTCAGCAGGCAGCGCCCTGGGAACAAGCCAAGCTCTGTCTCCACCTCCATCATCCTGAACCCCTGTGACCAAAGCAGGGCACGGAGTCTCCACATAGGAGATACAGTAGGAGACTTAATATTTTAAAAAAATCCAAACCATTACTTAAGATAACTGAGAAAGCACCAGGCTTTATTTATATAAAGTTAAAATGACTAGTTGTAAAGTGAAAAAGAGAATCCAAGATATGACCTGAAGAAAAAATGGTGAGAGAACAAAGAAGACCCAAGGAAAGTTTTGCTTTAAAACATATAAACTTAAGAAAATGGCCTGGCCCTAGC
>NW_005297748.1:0-647 GCF_000412655.1 Myotis brandtii
CACAACAGGAATACTCTTGGATTGAGCCCCAATCCAAGAATCCAGTCTTTTTATCAATTCTTTGAATCATGGAGTCATAGATTACCAGAAATAAAGGGTCTTGGAGACCACTTACTCTAACATCCCCATTTTTACATCTCAGAGGTTAGTTAGTTTGCTCAGAGGACATGATAAGAGTTAGTGGCAGAACCAGGGCTGGACTCTAAGTTTCTCCAGACTCTTTGGGTTAAATCTTTGGTGGGGGTGGGGAAAGGGAAATAATAGCAAAATGAAAGCATCAAGTCTGCCCAGACAAGTAAGGGATGTAAACAGGAACACAAAGGGGCCTTCGTTGACAAAATCTAACCACTGGTCCTCCCCAGAGACCTGTCCACTGCTTTTCTGACTGAGGCCATTTGCAGCGAATTAGGAGGTCCTTCTGAAACTCAGATCCTGGACCTAGGAGGCCAGGACACCTGGAGCCTCTAGGTGTGCAAAGCAATGCAAGGACCCTCAGTCTGCATCACTGAGGCTGGCAGCACCCTGGCACAGGGCAGTGCCCTCTAGGTCTTTCTGCTGGGTTTAAAATGCTTTTCAGTCCAAGAACCTTTTAAAAACCTAATCAATAAGCAAATTGTGTATGAATGTTAGATGATGGCACTAAAGGA
>NW_005297749.1:0-647 GCF_000412655.1 Myotis brandtii
GACTTAAAGTATGCAGGGATAAAGGGAGCCTATCATAGTGATTAACACAGACACAATAATGTCACAAAAACCAAGGGAGGATAAAGTTTTGGGAGGGTTCTGTCAAGAGAACCAAATTCTAGAGAACATATAATAAATACACAATGAAAACTGCCCACTGCTTTTTGATTTAATAATAATGACTTCCATTGGTGACCATGGAAAGAATGATTTCTGGGTGGTAGATGCTTGACCTAATTAAGTCCTAATTAGATCTAGCATAGACTTGAAACTGAACTTCAAAAGTTATGTCTTGGAGAGTAGTAGGCTAGAAAAGGAGGGATGTAACTATGCATTTTGAGTATATGCTAAGAATAGGTTTCACCTGGGAAAGCAAACTAAGTTTGGTTGGGAGAGAGAATGAAATATCAAGGCAGAGTAGGAAAGGATCTACTAAGCAATAATTTGAAAAAGAATATAATTATAGATCTAAACAGAAGACAACTGACGGAGCCAAAGGAAGCATGACACCTGAATCATTTAAGAAACCTGAATTGCTCAAATTTATACGATATGGGATTGATCACACTGTGTCTTCTCTCAGGGATTTATCACTTTTGAAAAATAAGTTCCTTTCCTTTTTCAGTCATTGTGCAATGTCACTTTGG
>NW_005297750.1:0-647 GCF_000412655.1 Myotis brandtii
CCCTCACTTGGCTGAGGGGAGGGCAGGGAGCCCACCGCGCAGCGTTCTGTTCTCTTCCTCGGAGCGAAGGTGCAGGTAACTTCGCCCAAAGGGGTGCAGCGGCCTTGGGCGTGTTGTGCTTGCGATTTGGGGGCTGTAAGTGCTCCCAGTTCCCACAGGAGGGGCCCTGTGACCTGGTGCCAGGTAACAGGATGTCCGGCCCATGGGGTGTCTGAAAGATCTGCAGGGTGTCCCTTGACACCCCGCCCGGGAGAGGGTGTGGCCCAGGTGGCCTTTGGGGTCTCACTGTCCCTCCAGTCGTGAACTGGGTCCCTGTGAGGAGGCTCCGTCATCCTCGCACTCGAGGGAGGTTTTCCCCTGGGACGCAGGTGACGCAGGACGTGGGGGCTCGTTAATGGAGGGAAGCGAACAAGACGGACACCCGGCCCTGGGTAAACGAAGGCGTCTAGCGGCTGCGGCTGTTCTGTCTGAATGCATCCGTCCACGTGGAGAGAGCTCGCACGGCTCCCTCACGCAGGGGGCTCCACCAGGTGCGGTCTACACGCCGGACACCCGTCTGCATGGCTGACTCCCCACATGGACCCGTTAAAAGGAGTTTGAAGATGGTATCCCACTAGACCAGTGGTTCTCAACCTTCCAGCCCTTTA
>NW_005297751.1:0-647 GCF_000412655.1 Myotis brandtii
GAAAACCTGCAATGCGTGAATATGAGAGAAACTTTTAAAACAGGAAGCCATTCCCCGATCTGCTGCTTTTTGAAGGCATCTGAACCAAGCAGCGTATCTATTAAAGTAGGAGACGAGCAGGTTTTCTGTTGTGAGAGTCCTGCCATTTGTTGCGTTAATAGGAGAGTGTAGCAAGAGCACATGGCTTGGGACATGACTGTATTTAGTTAAGGTGAGGATCCCCCAACAGATCTGCATGCTAAGGATGCTTCCTCAGAGCCAGTTCTCCTCTCGTCCTGCCTTATTTGGCTTTGTTCCTCTGGCTGGAAAAGAATCTCTTTCACAAGCATAAATGTTCCTCTTTCTGTGGGTGACGTCGTCATTCCTGTGGCCCGAGCGTTTGTTACTAAATTGTACTTAGCAACACATTATCATTCCTTTCTCTCTTAGAGTTCTGCGCCTGTTTGTTCTGGTAGAGTTGAGGGACACGTTTTTTTCAGGGAGGTGAAAGTAAAAAAGCTGAAAAAAAAAGGAAGCTACGCTTGGAAGGTTCTCTGGTCTTCTGGTACTTGAACAAGTAGACAACTAAAGTTTTATCCTGTGGCAACAGTTCTGAGTTTAAAAAGTTCACATACGCCTCTAAAGGAAGTGGTTTCCATGCAACCGTG
>NW_005297752.1:0-647 GCF_000412655.1 Myotis brandtii
TGAATAAATAAGTGACCAAGTTGGGGGTTGATGTAGATGAGGCTTGTCTTAGATTTTAATTTCAAAACTCACTTTGGGCATTTCTTCCTTTCTCTCTTACCCTGATAAGTTTGAAAGATCTTAAGGAGGATGGAATGTTACCCTATCTAGCTCTATTTGCAAAGTTAGTCTCAGATGAAATAAATATGAGTGTCTGGAACTAAATCTCTAACTATTATTAATTGAATGTGTTGATGTTATAAATGCTCCCTTTCTAGACATATTATGATAATACATAATGCTGAGATGTGACTATGCTCATTTGCCAGTAGTTATTAAGGACTCAGGACCTTGGGGGATTTAATTTTTGCTATCTTTATAATATGTTAAATGCATTGGTAATAATATGTAAATTTTTGTAGCACACAAATGAAACCTATGTTCCAATAAAGTTATCTTTCTCTTTCTAAATATGGACTATTTCCACTGTAATAACAATCACAATATTTATCATTGACTAGGTCTTACTATGGCCCAAGAACACTGCACTTAGTGCTTTTCTATTCCACATTTAGTGGCTTTGCAATTTTACCTATAAAGAACCTGAGGCCCACAGGATTAGGTAATTTGTCCAAAGTCACAAACTTATTAAGTGACAGAGCCAATGT
>NW_005297753.1:0-647 GCF_000412655.1 Myotis brandtii
TGCCACCACCTTCTATCCAAGACCATGTTTCTTCCCATCTCTCCGCTCCAACTTGCACAATTCAATTTTATTTCTGGCCCACTACTTCTGGGGACCCAACACGGCTTCCGGCCACTCCCTGTGCTATTCGGTTGTCAGCATGAACAAAAACGTCAATAATAGCTTTCCTACATACACAGCAAATCCTGGATATTCTGTCCACTTGAACTACCTTGGATCACATGCTCAGCCTTCATCAATCACGGTGATAGGAGATTTGCTGATTGGATTCAGTTAGGCGTGGAGCGGGGCTGGAGTCAACTTACCCAGAACCTGTAGTCTCTAAAGAGGAATTAGAGATTTTTGAGGAGGAAGAAGAGGTGAAGGAGGAAAAGAATGCTGGAAAAGTAGCAAAAGAGTACTTGCTACAAGAGTCTCAACTTTCATAGGGTTTTTATTTTTAAACAATGCTGCCATTCAATTTTGAAAACAGGAAGACTGCTTTATCAATTAGAAGATTCAGAATGCTGTATTAGGTTGTATAAATTTTTATAAGAAACTGAATATACTAGCTGATAAAATGATGGCTTTTTGAAGATGACATGTTTAGTGATAACTTTTAGTGATGCATATTTATAACATCACTAAATATATGAATGCAAAAAATA
>NW_005297754.1:0-647 GCF_000412655.1 Myotis brandtii
GTGGTGATGTTTAACATTTTTATCTCCTTACCATATTCCATCAACCTGTATTCATTTTAACTCATACATATCTCTGGAAGAAAATGTTATCTCTAACTGTCTTCTCAAGGCCACTCTGGCACCAATCAAATCCATCTTCCAAATTTCAGCTAGAATGATTTTTCCCCTAAACATAGTTTTAATCATACATTCTCAAGCATAAATCCCTTAAGTGGATGCTCACTTGATTTATGATAAAAACAAAATATGTACCACAGGTTCTACATGATTAGATATATAACTCTCTTCAACCTGACTCTTGTTCTCTGTACCTCAGTCACACAGGCCTCTTTTCAGTGTCTCAAATGTGCCATTTTTTCTTCTGGATCAGATCATACATACATGTAATTGCTTGTGTCCAGAATGCTCTTCTACTTCTTCATTTGATTACATCCTACTCTTTCTTCAGATTTCATGTTATGGTACATGAAGCCTTTCCCATCTACAGTTTGGGTCAACTATATTTTATGCACTCTTGCAGATTCAATTTCCTTAACTTTGAAACATAATATTATATAACAACTAGAGGCCTGATGCATGACATTTGTGCATGGATGAGGTCCTTAGGCATGGCCAGCGATCAGGGACAGCCAGGGCCTTCCTGCCAG
>NW_005297755.1:0-647 GCF_000412655.1 Myotis brandtii
CAATTCTGCCAGTTTGAAAAATTAGAAAGTTTCATCACTTTCTGTTCTATATTTGCTGTTACTGGGATGTAATTTGCTGCCACTAGGCATAACATCTACCTACCAATGCTGAATATGTAGAAATAGTCTAAGTCTCCATTTAGAAGATCTCCATAGGCATAAAAATATATTTACAGACACTTTATCAGAGAATAATTGGGATTACCTTCAATCTTTTTTCTTTTTCCGACACAAGGGCTCGCATGGTGGAAAGTACAGTTGGAGAGAACATAAGTATGAACATCAAAGGGAGGAAGCCATGAAGGCTCATAATTAACCTGTCTTCAGAATAAGCTGGATGTGGAAATCTCTGTATAAGAACACTAATGCCATCAAACAGCTTCTGGGCAGCACGGCCCCCATGGTACAGCATGATGGCCTTATCTAAGGCGTGCTGCACAGCCAGGAACCCTTCTCTGATGTACCCTGCATGACAAAGCAGTGTCAAATAAAACAGACTGAGGGACAGCTCAGACGAACAAGGCAATTCAAGTAAGTCATAACTTCTCATCTACAGAACATAAATTTAATGTTGTACCAAGGCCAACTGAACATAATTACTCTGAGAACATATCAGTTTTGGCACTAAAGGGATACTTTAAAAAAAA
>NW_005297756.1:0-647 GCF_000412655.1 Myotis brandtii
TGTGGTCTTAGTTGAAGATAAAACGGGGCAGCAGTGAATTGCAGACAATCCGAGTAGTTCAGGCATATTTGCATTTGTCAGAGAATCTGCAGACAGTTAAGAAAAGAACATTAAAATGGGAGCGGAATCAAAATTCAAGAACACTGAGGGAGTAAGCACAGTGTTCTGCGTCTCCGAAACTTTGATGCACATTTTGACAATGAAGGATGTATTTTTAACCGTGGGAGACAAACACTAGCAGATGAATATGCAGAGGTTGGGTTGGGATACTTTCACCAAAAAACCTGGATCATATGTCACTCAATTGCTGTTCCTAATTTTATTTTGCAATAATTTAAGAGCCTTTTCCAGAGAAAGCACTGAGATTCAGCTAATAAATCCCTTTTTACTAGCCTGTAGATTAAAAGAAGATAAATGTGAGGATGTGAAGTAACCAGTGTTTCCTATGAAGAGGGAGATTAACTATAGATTATTGACAAAGACTTTCTACTGGCAAAAGTCATGCACTTCTCAGGGTAGACCTCATCCTTGGGCCTAATCTTTGGCCTGTACCCCATTTTTAGCAAAAATCCTGCTATGTCAGTGTAGCAAGAATTAACCCCACTCTTGATATCAGATCACTCTTAAATATGTGATCACATTCTTTT
>NW_005297757.1:0-647 GCF_000412655.1 Myotis brandtii
GCAGGAAAATCACGTGTACTTAGCAGCCTTTACAGAGATGGTGGGGAGATGTTCTGGGGTCATTTAAAAATACTATTCCAAGGTTATTGATCTTCTTGGGTTATATACTAACTTGAATAATTTGGGGCAGTGTTCATTTTCATCAGAAAATCATTAGTACTTTTAAATGGATTAGTACAGAATCTTACTTCATGTTTTAAATTGCTAAAACCCAATTTTTGCTACTTTTATTTGGGTTTCTCTACCACATTTGCCAAAGGTTGGATCTATGTAAGCCTTCTTGCCCAAAAGGAACAATTTACTTGCACTATTGATTTCTCTGTTTTATAATTCACTAATTGTGCTCTTTTATCACTTCTTCCCTCCTGTATTTGCCAGGCTCTTTTTGTCTTTTCCTTTCTAACATCTGTGAGTCGACTACTTAATTCATGCTTTTATTCTATGTTGTTTAATAATGAATGGATCTGAGGTTCTGGGTTTGTCTATGAATATGGCTTTTCAAAGTTTGCAAATACTGCAGACGGAGGGAATCAATATTTATTGAACATATACCCTGCCAGGCGCTGTGCTAAGTATTTCGCTTCCTTCCTCGTGTGGAAAAGGGAAGGGCTCTTGCTTTGCCAGGCCGCTGGGAGGCAGCCCGTGGA
>NW_005297758.1:0-647 GCF_000412655.1 Myotis brandtii
ACATTTTCTTTTTCAGTTTCACCTTTTTGGAGTTTTGCTGGCTGTTTTAGGAAACTTGGTAATCAGCATTTCCCTAAATATTCAGGTAAGAAGAGCTTACTTTTCTAATTCTGAATTTTTCTAGTACATGACGATTTTAATGGGCCATGGACACTTTTGCCTTCTTGGGCTTTTCCTTCATTAAAAATATAAAAATTATATTTTATGACCTCGCCAGTATAAAGAGAAATATAATCCAACTGGATTACAGTCATGTTTTCTCTTCTTCTGATTTTAAAATAAATTAAATAAATGTTTTTGTGGTCCTCTTGTTAATATTGTATACCGTAGGCAAGGTGTGTAGGTGGTTTATGAGTTTGTACCCCACTTAGAAAGATACTCATAGTCTTGGCATAAGCTAAGATTTTCTTTAATGTTCCATGTTTTCTTCTAGTACTTTTATTGTTTTCTTTAAAATTTTTTTAAGTAATCTAGAATTGTACATACTTTGCAATAAGGAAGTTCAGTTATCATAAAATCAATAAGGAAATAGGGCTTTATTCAATGGCCAGTTTTTCAGGAATTTGTATGTTTAAAATACAAAGAAATACTCAAGCCAGATATAAGTAAGACTCTCCCAACCTAACCCTCTGCTCCCAAAGCATTCT
>NW_005297759.1:0-647 GCF_000412655.1 Myotis brandtii
TCAAGTCAGTAAGTCTCTGGCTTTCTTTGTTGCCGCAGCTGTAAGCAGCATAGAATTTTCTCAGGTAAAAAGCTAAAAACCCATAAGTGATGTTAAGTGAAATTTGTGTTTTTCATGGGTAGACTCCTCTCCAGTTTCTCCCTATCCAGTGCCTTCAAAAAAAATTTTTTTTCAGGCTTTATGCTTTTTGTCTGAGGGAAGTTTCATCTAACAACCTATTCCACAATTACCAAAATTTGAAACCTCTTATTTTCATTTTAACTTATTTATATTCCCCTAATAGTAACTTAAAATTAAACACAATTTTAAGCGACTAAAGCAATTTGGATATCTGAAAGCTGCCTGTTCAAGTTTTTGCTCATTTTTCTATTGGGCTGTCTTCTTTAGTTATATAAATTTAATTCACTCACTTTGATCACATAACATCAATGGTTTATAACCTAAAACATGGGCTTACATTCAGATATTTGAGAATTTTTGATTACAGGTTATACATGAGACTATCTGTATTTTCAATTTGCAGCTGAATTTTCTTGGTATTTTAAGGTACGTTGGGCTTCATACCTCAGTTGTCAAGTTTATCTGAAGCCTTGCCATAGAGAGAGTAATCCTTTAATAATCTTAAACTATTGCCATGGTCCTACACA
>NW_005297760.1:0-647 GCF_000412655.1 Myotis brandtii
TGAAACATTCTCTACATAAGGAAATTGTTACCAAAAGGGACCAGGGTGCAGCAGGTCTACCTCAGGCCAGACTCTACTGGGTGGGTTCTTGAATTTGAGTAGGAAAGATTTGTCAACAGGAGTCCAGGTGATTTTGAGAGTGCATCTGTTAAAGCTAGGGACATAGAAACAAAGAAAGAACTTTGAGTAGAAGAAGCAACAGGAGAGCTTTGGCCCCTTAGAAAGGTTGCAGGAAAGCAGTGAGTCAAGGCAGGGCTGCTGTTAGGTCACTGGGATGTCAGAGACAAGGGGAACATGTAGATAAGATCAGGTGTAAGCCTGGGGTGAGCTGCTGCTGCCAGTTGCTCCTCTGGTTGAATGTCCAGTGAGAACCCTTAACGTTTAGAGAAAAGGTAAAAGTTTAAGCTAGGAAAGGGGCATGGGCATAGCCTAGAGTGAGCTGGCACTGAGTCTCTGTCCTGAGGACCTCTTCTTTTTTAATTTTTCTTTATTGATTTTAGAGAAAGATAAAATGTAGAAGGAGTCATCATTTGTTGTTCCACTTAATTATGCATTCAGTGGTTGCTTCTTTTATGTGCCTTTATCAGAGATCTAACCCACAACCTAGATACATCGGATCAATGCTCAAAACCAACTGAGCTACCAGA
>NW_005297761.1:0-647 GCF_000412655.1 Myotis brandtii
GAGGAAGCTACGAGGGGAGAATTCAGTGCCGACCTCTCCCTCCAAGGAGAAGACCACGTCTGCCATGGTTCAGTGAGTGGCCAGAGACCCTGCCTGGACCCCCGTTATCCCTCCAGAGTAGCTCAGGGCCTGTGGAGACCACAGTGCACTCTCCCAGGGCCCCTCACTGCCTTGTCCCTCATACTTGTCTCTCCTTAGACCACTGTCCAGCCCCTCTTCCTTTCCTCACCATCCTCACCCCAGTGCCCTTAATTCAGTGAAGGCTGATTAAACAGAAACAATAATAACAAATACTTTAAAACAACAAGGATGTGGTCTCTCTTTGCTTAAGAAAGGTGTGCCATGAACGGTCTTTCTCTGTGCTGATACATGTGGAATTACATGAGAGCTGATCTGTGACAAGGAAACAAGGTCCCAATAAGATGAAATTGAATTACATTTTGCTTTATATCCCAAGTGGCAAAACTGCTTTTTATGACATTCTGTGTAAAGTGAAAATTACTCTCATATACTTAAGAATTTTTTTGCCTACTGAGATTATCTTTAGGTATCTGCAACCTTGACCCGTGGGATTTACAGAACTATGTGAAGCATGAAACAAGATTTTCCCCTAATTTAGCTTCCTTCCTCTCCCCACTTTCCTCTCT
>NW_005297762.1:0-647 GCF_000412655.1 Myotis brandtii
GTTTCTCTCTCACATCAGTATTTCTTTCTCTCTCTCTTCCTCCCTCCCTCTTTCTTCATCTTCGTTTAAAATCAATAAAAACATATCCTCACGAGGCTTTAAAAAAAGAAAAGAAAACAAGGGCAAGATTATCATGCAGATTTAAGCTCTGTGCCTTCTCCACAGAAATGTCCTTTACAAAGGATAACTTCTATCTGGCTTTCAGAGCTTCTTCCAGGTCTGCTGTTTTTTTAAGTTAACCATCTTAAAATAATCAGTATCCCAAAAAGGCATATTTTGGGGTAGCAAAGTCTGCTCCCCTTCATTTCTCACCACTCAACTCTGATCCTTTCAGATGTGGTTTCCACCTTGGGCCCAATGGACTCTGAAGAAACAATGACTATATCCCCTTACCCTCCCACACTTATGAGAGCACATCTCAGGGCAAGGGGTGGGGAGTGGGGGGGGTCTAGGTATAAGGTCTGGCTTCAAAATAACAAATCATAAGCGTTGTTACCTAGCTGAGAAATGTGAGATTCAGAGGGACTTAAGTCCCCATCAGAGGTCATGAGAGTAGAAAAGGAGGCAGACTCACACCCAGGCCTCGGCATTTGCTTTATTATACTTTACAGTCAGGTTTACAGATTCTGCCTCCCAGAGCTCTTCAC
>NW_005297763.1:0-647 GCF_000412655.1 Myotis brandtii
ACAACTACCTTCTCCTGGATCTTCAAGCTTTCATTGCCTCCTCTGGCATCCTCACCATCAGTGCTGACCTTTCTGAGCAAACAGAAGCAAACATGCTGTAGTCAATAAATACTTACGGAGCACCCACTACATGCCAGGCACTATTCTAGGCACTAGGACATATCAGTGATCAAAAGAAACCAAGTTCCTGCCTGGTGGATGCTCTAGTAACAGACAATAGCTAACATGATACAAGTTGCCAGACACAAAATGACCCTATGCTGTACTACTTTTATTGTACCATTCTATAGATGAGAAAACTGAAGTACAGGGAGGTTAAGAAACCTGGCCAAGACCACACAGATTGTGAGTGGTGATTTGAATCCAGGCAGTCTGGAGTCATGCCTTTAACAATTGCAGTGTTCTGTGCATATCTGATGATGCTGATATATAATTGCCCACACTTTGTCTGTCCACCTACCATCATCTGTACCCATTTCCTCTGCCTTCCCACCTGCTATTAAGAATGAATGGCCCTGCTTCTTCCTAAGACCAGCCCCACCTTTTGTGCTCTTGGTCTCACCCCTGCCACCCATGAACATCACTGCAGGGAGCCTCCCCTTCATCACTGTCCCCCCTCTTTAGTGGATCTCCCATCTGCAAGCCTG
>NW_005297764.1:0-647 GCF_000412655.1 Myotis brandtii
TATTGAGCAGCATAAACAGTACAAAACAGACTTGAACCCTGTCTTCGTGTAAGTATATTAGGAAAGAGAGAGAATGACATGTGATTAAATGTTTTGAGAGTTGATGAAGGAAAGTACCAGGTGAATATATACAGACTGGATTAACCTGTCTAAGCAGACTGGGTAGTGTCACTAAGAAAGGGCATCACTAATTAGTCAAAGCAATGGAGTTGTGAGGAAAGAATTCGCCAGTCAGACTTACCCTCCACCTCCATGAAGGAGAAAGGTAGTAAGAAACATAAATACATAAAGGCACACTGTGAAACAAGCCATAAAGAAACCAACAGATACCACGACAGGAGGACCTAACTGATAAAGTGTCTGAGTACTCTTTGCGGAAGTGGTGTTTAAGTGGTATCTGACGGATGAGAAGGAACTAGCTATGAAAGAGCAAGGAGTAAGGTGACTCAGGTAGGAAAGACAGGACGTGAGAAGGCCTTGAACAGGCATGCTCCCTGGTATATTTAAGGAACTGAAAGTAGGCCAGAGTCCCTCAACACGGTGTGTCAGCAGAAGAGTAGCATGAGATGGAGCTGAAAAGGAAGGCAGGGGCCAGATTTAGCAGGTCTGGTGGACTCTATGCAGTTCATAGGGAGAGTCATTGGGGA
>NW_005297765.1:0-647 GCF_000412655.1 Myotis brandtii
CCTGAGCCCCCTGAGCCCCCTTTAAACCTGTCACAGTGATGGGAAGAG
Source organism: Myotis brandtii (assembly GCF_000412655.1). NCBI lineage: Eukaryota > Metazoa > Chordata > Mammalia > Chiroptera > Vespertilionidae > Myotis > Myotis brandtii. The sequence continues at coordinate 49 of NW_005297765.1, forward strand.
GTCTGGGCTCTAGTCTTTCATTGGAGGCCACGTGGCTGTAAATGGTCAAGGACAGAGGATAAGGAACAGAGCTGAGAGTGGAGTTCTGAGGGTGCTTGTGGGGACTGGAGACATGCATACCCCCTCACAGACATCAGAGTTAGCTTTCCTCTGGTTGGGCTTCCTGCCAGAAGGCAGTCAGTGTGTTTAAGGCATTTGGGGACACCAACATCTCACTAGGGAGGGAATGGGAATAAAAGTCCGGAGCAGGTTGGGGTGTCCAGCAAAACTCTGCCTGACTTATATATGTCCTCTCCTGGTCACTGTTTGCATTTGGGGAACTTCCCATGGTGTCTTGAGCAGTTTGACCTACTATAACAAAGTACTACAGTGTGGGTAGCTTATAAACAACCGAAATTTATTTCCCACAGTTCTGGACACTGGAAAGTCCCAAATAAAGGCACTAACTAGGAAGTTTGGTGTCTGATGAGGGCCCACTTCCTGGTTCATAGACAGCTGTCATCTCACCGTGTCCTCACATGGCAGAAGGGGAAGGAAGCTCTCTGAGGTCTCTTCTATAAGGGCACTAATCTCAACCACGAGGGCTCCATCCTTATGAC
>NW_005297766.1:0-647 GCF_000412655.1 Myotis brandtii
AGACATATATACTACTATTTGTAATACCTTAAACAATTAAATAAATAAATAATAAAGTATACAGTTTAGTGGGTTTCAGTATATTCACAAAGTTGTGTACCATTACCATTGTCTGATTCCACATGTTCATAATCCCTGAAAGAAACTCCCTCCCGTTAGCAGGTGCTCCCTGCTCCCCTCCCCCAGTCCCTGGCCACACTAACCTACTTTATGTTTCTATCTTTTTTCAGGGAATTAGTTGTGTGAAATAAAATAGGCTCTCAAGTGTTTGTTGAAACAAATATATAAAGTAACTGATAAATTATTTCATCACCTTCCATCTACTCTACTTAATAATAGTTTAAAACATTTCACCAAGTGTGAAGCAGTACATTTATTTTATTTAATCGTTACTTAACCAGAAAAATGGATTAGGATATAAAACATCTGAAGCATTCCACCTAGTGGGGGTTTTGAATAACTTATCCATCCAGTCATTGACTATGAACATTCAGGTTCATCTCTCCACCTCCTCGCTCCTTTGTGGTGTCTTTTATTTGCTGCGTTTGGGGGACTATCTGCTTGGAATTCGTTTACCTACAGTTTACACGTGTGTGTTTATGAGAAAGTGACTCACCCGCTGTCTCCCCTGTACTTACTTAGCACTC
>NW_005297767.1:0-647 GCF_000412655.1 Myotis brandtii
CTCTCTCACATCGAGGTTTCTCTCTGTCTCTCCCTCTACTTTCTACTCTCCCCTCGAAATCAATAAAAACTATCCTCAGGAGAGGACTCATAACCACCAAAAATACAACTAATCTTTGCTTAATCTGGCAAAGTGGACATTGGTGCTCAAAACACCTGTGTTATCATCACCGTGAAAGAACGGGCCACTGGTCAACCTTAGCACCGCCCCCTCCCCCACCCTCCTGGCTGCGGGACTGGGACCTGAACCCCGATATCGAGAGAATGGGGTCCCACAGGTTACAGTGCAGAAGCCTAGGTTTTAGGGAGAAAGGAACTGCCTGGCGGTATGTGTAAGCAAGACACCAGCTTGGCAACGCTCTCCCGTCGGGGTCTGGGCACCTACAGGTTTTTGCTTTTCTTCTTTTCCTGTTCTTCCAGGATCGCCTCCTGCAGGGAGAGGCCCGTAAAGCATTTTAATTATAAACCTTGGCACGGATTCCATGATCAGAAATGATTTAGTGCAAGCGTGTCAAACTCGCGGCCCGCGGGCCACAGGCGGCCCACAACGGATATTCTTGTGGCCCAGCCAATCTAACGGTGTGTACTAGTGAGAAAGGTTCTGATAAAAATTTCGTCACTTAATTTTTACAATGTCCTGTTGAACAT